>NW_026970032.1:0-300000 GCF_028390025.1 Pseudophryne corroboree
TATTTTTGCTCTTTTATTTTTACTTAAAGTACAAAAACTTTTACCATTTTAATTTGTTTTAATAGTATATTGACAGTATAGTTTTCTTTCAAAAATCCACTTAATTTTCTTTACCCTGTTATTAAAATGGTAATTGACAAAAAAACTACATTGTCACCAGAAGAGCAATACAAAATGTACAAGTGATATATTAAAATCATCTTTCCAGCTTGAATTTCAATGATGCATTGGGGCAACAATTTTGTGAGAAACATCTTCACCCTTAAATAAAGATTTTCGTAATTCCTTACCTGTGTGCTAATTAGATATCACCTTGTTTTCACATTAAACAGACTTCCACATGAGAAAGCAGCAAGGATGCAGTGGCGTTTATGTTTCCTGGTGTCAACCTGTATTATTTCAGTAGACATTGAAATGAGGATGCATCTTGCTGCCTTTCCAATGAAGCAAGTTTAATTTAGTAATAGGTGAAAAACCATCCTTACAAAGGTGTTAATCAGAGACTTGGCTTTGTGGACACTTTTCAGAGAACAAATTTGTTAGCATAAAAATAAAGCCAGAAAATGAAGAGCTGTTTAATCACTCAATTGGATTTTTCTGCCAGCATATTTTTTTTCTCTGCAACCCACTGCTAAATTGTGCTTCCTAGCTGTTTTTATAAAATCACTGAATCAAATCTAACTCTGATTACATCAGAGAAGGCCAGGTACCCTACACCATAACAGGGGGTTTGAAATTTTGACTTGTCTACTTAAAGATCACCAAAATCTGATAACAAGGGTAATTAGGTCCCTGGGTGGGATTGAACCCCCAACCTTATTGTTAATAGCCGTACATACTAACTGATTGCGCCACAGAGACACTTTGCAAAAGTCCATACTGACAAAGGCTAATAAGCATTCATCTAAAACGTTTCCTAGAAAAACTTTAAAAAGTCAATAATCTAGAGAGTTTTTGTAAGATGTTTCTTCCATCAACCAACGAAGAAACACATTGGTACTTTCCCATGATGAGTGAGTGCTTCAGGATCTCTTGCACTTACATGTGCAGCAGAGTACTGCAATGGAAGCATGCTGGGCCCATAACCCAGAGGTAGGCAGATTGAAACTATCCTCTGCTATATGCATTTTTTTTTGTTAATTAAAGTAATCCAAAACTGGGATTGATATTTTGTCTCTTTTATTTTTACTTAAAGTACAATAACTTTTACCATTTTAATTTGTTTTAATAGTATATTGACAGTATTGTTTTCTTTCAAAAATCCACTTCATTTTCTTTACCCTATTATTAAAATGGTAATTGACAAAAACAAACTACATTGTCACCAGAAGAGCAATACAAAATGTACAAGTGATATATTAAAATCATCTTTCCAGCTTGAATTTCAATGATGCATTGGGGCAACGATTTTGTGAGAAACATCTTCACCCTTAAATAAAGATTTTCTTAATTCCTTACCTGTGTGCTAATTAGATATCACCTTGTTTTCACATTAAACAGACTTCCACATGAGAAAGCAGCAAGGATGCAGTGGCGTTAATGTTTCCTGGTGTCAACCTGTATTATTTCAGTAGACATTGAAATGAGGATGCATCTTGCTGCCTTTCCAATGAAGCAAGTTTAATTTAGTAATAGGTGAAAAACCATCCTTACAAAGGTGTTAATCAGAGACTTGGCTTTGTGGACACTTTTCAGAGAACAAATTTGTTAGCATAAAAATAAAGCCAGAAAATAAAGAGCTGTTTAATCACTCAATTGGATTTTTCTGCCAGCATATTTTTTTTCTCTGCAACCCACTGCTAAATTGTGCTTCCTAGCTGTTTTTATAAAATCACTGAATCAAATCTAACTCTGATTACATCAGAGAAGGCCAGGTACCCTACACCATCACAGGGGGTTTGAAATTTTGACTTGTCTACTTAAATATCACCAAAATCTGATCACAAGGTTAATTACGTCCCTGGGTGGGATTGAACCACCAACCTTTTGGTTAATAGCCAAACACACTAACCGATTGCGCCACAGAGACACTTTGCAAAAAGTACATACTGACAAAGGCTAATAAGCATACATCTAGAACGTTTCCTAGAAAAACATTAAAAAATCAATAATCTGGAGAGTTTTTGTAAGATGTTTCTTCCATCAACCAACGAATAAACACATTGGTACTTTCCCATGATGAGTGAGTGCTTCAGGATCTCTTGCACTGACATGGGCAGCAGAGTACTGCAATGGAAGCATGCTGGACCCATAACCCAGAGGTAGGCAGATTGAAACTATCCTTTGCTATATGCATTTTTTTTGTTAATTTAAGTAATCAAAACTGGGATTGATATTTTTGCTCTTTTATTTTTACTTAAAGTACAAAAACTTTTACCATTTTAATTTGTTTTAATAGTATATTGACAGTATAGTTTTCTTTCAAAAATCCACTTAATTTTCTTTACCCTGTTATTAAAATGGTAATTGACAAAAAAACTACATTGTCACCAGAAGAGCAATACAAAATGTACAAGTGATATATTAAAATCATCTTTCCAGCTTGAATTTCAATGATGCATTGGGGCAACAATTTTGTGAGAAACATCTTCACCCTTAAATAAAGATTTTCGTAATTCCTTACCTGTGTGCTAATTAGATATCACCTTGTTTTCACATTAAACAGACTTCCACATGAGAAAGCAGCAAGGATGCAGTGGCGTTTATGTTTCCTGGTGTCAACCTGTATTATTTCAGTAGACATTGAAATGAGGATGCATCTTGCTGCCTTTCCAATGAAGCAAGTTTAATTTAGTAATAGGTGAAAAACCATCCTTACAAAGGTGTTAATCAGAGACTTGGCTTTGTGGACACTTTTCAGAGAACAAATTTGTTAGCATAAAAATAAAGCCAGAAAATGAAGAGCTGTTTAATCACTCAATTGGATTTTTCTGCCAGCATATTTTTTTTCTCTGCAACCCACTGCTAAATTGTGCTTCCTAGCTGTTTTTTATAAAATCACTGAATCAAATCTAACTCTGATTACATCAGAGAAGGCCAGGTACCCTACACAATAAGAGGGGGTTTGAAATTTTGACTTGTCTACTTAAATATCACCAAAATGTGATCACAAGGTCAATTATGTCCCTGGGTGGGATTGAACCACCAACCTTTTGGTTAATAGCCGAACACACTAACCGATTGCGCCACCGAGACACTTTGCAAACAGTACATACTGACAAAGGCTAATAAGCATACATCTAGAACGTTTCCTAGAAAAACATTAAAAAATCAATAATCTGGAGAGTTTTTGTAAGATGTTTCTTCCATCAACCAATGAATAAACACATTGGTACTTTCCCATGATGAGTGAGTGCTTCAGGATCTGTTGCACTTACATGTGCAGCAGAGTACTGCAATGGAAGCATGCTGGACCCATAACCCAGAGGTAGGCAGATTGAAACTATCCTTTGCTATATGCATTTTTTTTTGTTAATTTAAGTAATCAAAACTGGGATTGATATTTTTGCTCTTTTATTTTTACTTAAAGTACAATAACTTTTACCATTTTAATTTGTTTTAATAGTATATTGACAGTATAGTTTTCTTTCAAAAATCCACTTAATTTTCTTTACCCTATTATTAAAATGGTAATTGACAAAAAAAACTACATTGTCACCAGAAGAGCAATACAAAATGTACAAGTGATATATTAAAATCATCTTTCCAGCTTGAATTTCAATGATGCATTGGGTCAACAATTTTGTGAGAAACATCTTCACCCTTAAATAAAGATTTTCTTAATTCCTTACCTGTGTGCTAATTAGATATCACCTTGTTTTCATATTAAACAGACTTCCACATGAGAAAGCAGCAAGGATGCAGTGGCGTTAATGTTTCCTGGTGTCAACCTGTATTATTTCAGTAGACATTGAAATGAGGATGCATCTTGCTGCCTTTCCAATGAAGCAAGTTTAATTTAGTAATAGGTGAAAAACCATCCCTACAAAGGTGTTAATCAGAGACTTGGCTTTGTGGACACTTTTCAGAGAACAAATTTGTTAGCATAAAAATAAAGCCAGAAAATAAAGAGCTGTTTAATCACGCAATTTGATTTTTTTGCCAGCATATTTCTTTTTCTCTGCAACCCACTGCTAAATTGTGCTTCCTAGATGTTTTTATAAAATCACTGAATCAAATCTAACTCTGATTACATCAGAGAAGGCCAGGTACCCTACACCATAACAGGGGGTATGAAATTTGACTTGTCTACTTAAAGATCACCAAAATCTGATAACAAGGTCAATTAGGTCCCTGGGTGGGATTGAACCACCAACCTTTTAGTTAATAGCCGTACATACTAACTGATTGCGCCACAGAGACACTTTGCAAAAGTTCATACTGACAAAGGCTAATAAGCATTCATCTAAAACGTTTCCTAGAAAAACTTTAAAAAGTCAATAATCTGGAGAGTTTTTGTAAGATGTTTCTTCCATCAACCAACGAAGAAACACATTGGTACTTTCCCATGATGAGTGAGTGCTTCAGGATCTCTTGCACTTACATGTGCAGCAGAGTACTGCAATGGAAGCATGCTGGGCCCATAACCCAGAGGTAGGCAGATTGAAACTATCCTCTGCTATATGCATTTTTTTTTGTTAATTAAAGTAATCCAAAACTGGGATTGATATTTTGGCTCTTTTATTTTTACTTAAAGTACAATAACTTTTACCATTTTAATTTGTTTTAATAGTATATTGACAGTATTGTTTTCTTTCAAAAATCCACTTCATTTTCTTTACCCTATTATTAAAATGGTAATTGACAAAAACAAACTACATTGTCACCAGAAGAGCAATACAAAATGTACAAGTGATATATTAAAATCATCTTTCCAGCTTGAATTTCAATGATGCATTGGGGCAACGATTTTGTGAGAAACATCTTCACCCTTAAATAAAGATTTTCTTAATTCCTTACCTGTGTGCTAATTAGATATCACCTTGTTTTCATATTAAACAGACTTCCACATGAGAAAGCAGCAAGGATGCAGTGGCGTTAATGTTTCCTGGTGTCAACCTGTATTATTTCAGTAGACATTGAAATGAGGATGCATCTTGCTGCCTTTCCAATGAAGCAAGTTTAATTTAGTAATAGGTGAAAAACCATCCTTACAAAGGTGTTAATCAGAGACTTGGCTTTGTGGACACTTTTCAGAGAACAAATTTGTTAGCATAAAAATAAAGCCAGAAAATAAAGAGCTGTTTAATCACTCAATTGGATTTTTCTGCCAGCATATTTTTTTTCTCTGCAACCCACTGCTAAATTGTGCTTCCTAGCTGTTTTTATAAAATCACTGAATCAAATCTAACTCTGATTACATCAGAGAAGGCCAGGTACCCTACACCATCACAGGGGGTTTGAAATTTTGACTTGTCTACTTAAATATCACCAAAATCTGATCACAAGGTTAATTACGTCCCTGGGTGGGATTGAACCACCAACCTTTTGGTTAATAGCCAAACACACTAACCGATTGCGCCACAGAGACACTTTGCAAAAAGTACATACTGACAAAGGCTAATAAGCATACATCTAGAACGTTTCCTAGAAAAACATTAAAAAATCAATAATCTGGAGAGTTTTTGTAAGATGTTTCTTCCATCAACCAACGAATAAACACATTGGTACTTTCCCATGATGAGTGAGTGCTTCAGGATCTCTTGCACTGACATGGGCAGCAGAGTACTGCAATGGAAGCATGCTGGACCCATAACCCAGAGGTAGGCAGATTGAAACTATCCTTTGCTATATGCATTTTTTTTGTTAATTTAAGTAATCAAAACTGGGATTGATATTTTTGCTCTTTTATTTTTACTTAAAGTACAAAAACTTTTACCATTTTAATTTGTTTTAATAGTATATTGACAGTATAGTTTTCTTTCAAAAATCCACTTAATTTTCTTTACCCTGTTATTAAAATGGTAATTGACAAAAAAACTACATTGTCACCAGAAGAGCAATACAAAATGTACAAGTGATATATTAAAATCATCTTTCCAGCTTGAATTTCAATGATGCATTGGGGCAACAATTTTGTGAGAAACATCTTCACCCTTAAATAAAGATTTTCGTAATTCCTTACCTGTGTGCTAATTAGATATCACCTTGTTTTCACATTAAACAGACTTCCACATGAGAAAGCAGCAAGGATGCAGTGGCGTTTATGTTTCCTGGTGTCAACCTGTATTATTTCAGTAGACATTGAAATGAGGATGCATCTTGCTGCCTTTCCAATGAAGCAAGTTTAATTTAGTAATAGGTGAAAAACCATCCTTACAAAGGTGTTAATCAGAGACTTGGCTTTGTGGACACTTTTCAGAGAACAAATTTGTTAGCATAAAAATAAAGCCAGAAAATGAAGAGCTGTTTAATCACTCAATTGGATTTTTCTGCCAGCATATTTTTTTTCTCTGCAACCCACTGCTAAATTGTGCTTCCTAGCTGTTTTTTATAAAATCACTGAATCAAATCTAACTCTGATTACATCAGAGAAGGCCAGGTACCCTACACAATAAGAGGGGGTTTGACATTTTGACTTGTCTACTTAAATATCACCAAAATGTGATCACAAGGTCAATTATGTCCCTGGGTGGGATTGAACCACCAACCTTTTGGTTAATAGCCGAACACACTAACCGATTGCGCCACCGAGACACTTTGCAAACAGTACATACTGACAAAGGCTAATAAGCATACATCTAGAACGTTTCCTAGAAAAACATTAAAAAATCAATAATCTGGAGAGTTTTTGTAAGATGTTTCTTCCATCAACCAACGAATAAACACATTGGTACTTTCCCATGATGAGTGAGTGCTTCAGGATCTCTTGCACTGACATGGGCAGCAGAGTACTGCAATGGAAGCATGCTGGACCCATAACCCAGAGGTAGGCAGATTGAAACTATCCTTTGCTATATGCATTTTTTTTGTTAATTTAAGTAATCAAAACTGGGATTGATATTTTTGCTCTTTTATTTTTACTTAAAGTACAAAAACTTTTACCATTTTAATTTGTTTTAATAGTATATTGACAGTATAGTTTTCTTTCAAAAATCCACTTAATTTTCTTTACCCTGTTATTAAAATGGTAATTGACAAAAAAACTACATTGTCACCAGAAGAGCAATACAAAATGTACAAGTGATATATTAAAATCATCTTTCCAGCTTGAATTTCAATGATGCATTGGGGCAACAATTTTGTGAGAAACATCTTCACCCTTAAATAAAGATTTTCGTAATTCCTTACCTGTGTGCTAATTAGATATCACCTTGTTTTCACATTAAACAGACTTCCACATGAGAAAGCAGCAAGGATGCAGTGGCGTTTATGTTTCCTGGTGTCAACCTGTATTATTTCAGTAGACATTGAAATGAGGATGCATCTTGCTGCCTTTCCAATGAAGCAAGTTTAATTTAGTAATAGGTGAAAAACCATCCTTACAAAGGTGTTAATCAGAGACTTGGCTTTGTGGACACTTTTCAGAGAACAAATTTGTTAGCATAAAAATAAAGCCAGAAAATGAAGAGCTGTTTAATCACTCAATTGGATTTTTCTGCCAGCATATTTTTTTTCTCTGCAACCCACTGCTAAATTGTGCTTCCTAGCTGTTTTTTATAAAATCACTGAATCAAATCTAACTCTGATTACATCAGAGAAGGCCAGGTACCCTACACAATAAGAGGGGGTTTGAAATTTTGACTTGTCTACTTAAATATCACCAAAATGTGATCACAAGGTCAATTATGTCCCTGGGTGGGATTGAACCACCAACCTTTTGGTTAATAGCCAAACACACTAACCGATTGCGCCACCGAGACACTTTGCAAACAGTACATACTGACAAAGGCTAATAAGCATACATCTAGAACGTTTCCTAGAAAAACATTAAAAAATCAATAATCTGGAGAGTTTTTGTAAGATGTTTCTTCCATCAACCAATGAATAAACACATTGGTACTTTCCCATGATGAGTGAGTGCTTCAGGATCTCTTGCACTTACATGTGCAGCAGAGTACTGCAATGGAAGCATGCTGGACCCATAACCCAGAGGTAGGCAGATTGAAACTATCCTTTGCTATATGCATTTTTTTTTGTTAATTTAAGTAATCAAAACTGGGATTGATATTTTTGCTCTTTTATTTTTACTTAAAGTACAATAACTTTTACCATTTTAATTTGTTTTAATAGTATATTGACAGTATAGTTTTCTTTCAAAAATCCACTTAATTTTCTTTACCCTATTATTAAAATGGTAATTGACAAAAAAAACTACATTGTCACCAGAAGAGCAATACAAAATGTACAAGTGATATATTAAAATCATCTTTCCAGCTTGAATTTCAATGATGCATTGGGTCAACAATTTTGTGAGAAACATCTTCACCCTTAAATAAAGATTTTCTTAATTCCTTACCTGTGTGCTAATTAGATATCACCTTGTTTTCACATTAAACAGACTTCCACATGAGAAAGCAGCAAGGATGCAGTGGCGTTAATGTTTCCTGGTGTCAACCTGTATTATTTCAGTAGACATTGAAATGAGGATGCATCTTGCTGCCTTTCCAATGAAGCAAGTTTAATTTAGTAATAGGTGAAAAACCATCCCTACAAAGGTGTTAATCAGAGACTTGGCTTTGTGGACACTTTTCAGAGAACAAATTTGTTAGCATAAAAATAAAGCCAGAAAATAAAGAGCTGTTTAATCACGCAATTTGATTTTTTTGCCAGCATATTTCTTTTTCTCTGCAACCCACTGCTAAATTGTGCTTCCTAGATGTTTTTATAAAATCACTGAATCAAATCTAACTCTGATTACATCAGAGAAGGCCAGGTACCCTACACCATAACAGGGGGTATGAAATTTGACTTGTCTACTTAAAGATCACCAAAATCTGATAACAAGGTCAATTAGGTCCCTGGGTGGGATTGAACCACCAACCTTTTAGTTAATAGCCATACATACTAACTGATTGCGCCACAGAGACACTTTGCAAAAGTTCATACTGACAAAGGCTAATAAGCATTCATCTAAAACGTTTCCTAGAAAAACTTTAAAAAGTCAATAATCTGGAGAGTTTTTGTAAGATGTTTCTTCCATCAACCAACGAAGAAACACATTGGTACTTTCCCATGATGAGTGAGTGCTTCAGGATCTCTTGCACTTACATGTGCAGCAGAGTACTGCAATGGAAGCATGCTGGGCCCATAACCCAGAGGTAGGCAGATTGAAACTATCCTCTGCTATATGCATTTTTTTTTGTTAATTAAAGTAATCCAAAACTGGGATTGATATTTTGGCTCTTTTATTTTTACTTAAAGTACAATAACTTTTACCATTTTAATTTGTTTTAATAGTATATTGACAGTATTGTTTTCTTTCAAAAATCCACTTCATTTTCTTTACCCTATTATTAAAATGGTAATTGACAAAAACAAACTACATTGTCACCAGAAGAGCAATACAAAATGTACAAGTGATATATTAAAATCATCTTTCCAGCTTGAATTTCAATGATGCATTGGGGAAACGATTTTGTGAGAAACATCTTCACCCTTAAATAAAGATTTTCTTAATTCCTTACCTGTGTGCTAATTAGATATCACCTTGTTTTCATATTAAACAGACTTCCACATGAGAAAGCAGCAAGGATGCAGTGGCGTTAATGTTTCCTGGTGTCAACCTGTATTATTTCAGTAGACATTGAAATGAGGATGCATCTTGCTGCCTTTCCAATGAAGCAAGTTTAATTTAGTAATAGGTGAAAAACCATCCTTACAAAGGTGTTAATCAGAGACTTGGCTTTGTGGACACTTTTCAGAGAACAAATTTGTTAGCATAAAAATAAAGCCAGAAAATAAAGAGCTGTTTAATCACTCAATTGGATTTTTCTGCCAGCATATTTTTTTTCTCTGCAACCCACTGCTAAATTGTGCTTCCTAGCTGTTTTTATAAAATCACTGAATCAAATCTAACTCTGATTACATCAGAGAAGGCCAGGTACCCTACACCATCACAGGGGGTTTGAAATTTTGACTTGTCTACTTAAATATCACCAAAATCTGATCACAAGGTTAATTACGTCCCTGGGTGGGATTGAACCACCAACCTTTTGGTTAATAGCCAAACACACTAACCGATTGCGCCACAGAGACACTTTGCAAAAAGTACATACTGACAAAGGCTAATAAGCATACATCTAGAACGTTTCCTAGAAAAACATTAAAAAATCAATAATCTGGAGAGTTTTTGTAAGATGTTTCTTCCATCAACCAACGAATAAACACATTGGTACTTTCCCATGATGAGTGAGTGCTTCAGGATCTCTTGCACTGACATGGGCAGCAGAGTACTGCAATGGAAGCATGCTGGACCCATAACCCAGAGGTAGGCAGATTGAAACTATCCTTTGCTATATGCATTTTTTTTGTTAATTTAAGTAATCAAAACTGGGATTGATATTTTTGCTCTTTTATTTTTACTTAAAGTACAAAAACTTTTACCATTTTAATTTGTTTTAATAGTATATTGACAGTATAGTTTTCTTTCAAAAATCCACTTAATTTTCTTTACCCTGTTATTAAAATGGTAATTGACAAAAAAACTACATTGTCACCAGAAGAGCAATACAAAATGTACAAGTGATATATTAAAATCATCTTTCCAGCTTGAATTTCAATGATGCATTGGGGCAACAATTTTGTGAGAAACATCTTCACCCTTAAATAAAGATTTTCGTAATTCCTTACCTGTGTGCTAATTAGATATCACCTTGTTTTCACATTAAACAGACTTCCACATGAGAAAGCAGCAAGGATGCAGTGGCGTTTATGTTTCCTGGTGTCAACCTGTATTATTTCAGTAGACATTGAAATGAGGATGCATCTTGCTGCCTTTCCAATGAAGCAAGTTTAATTTAGTAATAGGTGAAAAACCATCCTTACAAAGGTGTTAATCAGAGACTTGGCTTTGTGGACACTTTTCAGAGAACAAATTTGTTAGCATAAAAATAAAGCCAGAAAATGAAGAGCTGTTTAATCACTCAATTGGATTTTTCTGCCAGCATATTTTTTTTCTCTGCAACCCACTGCTAAATTGTGCTTCCTAGCTGTTTTTTATAAAATCACTGAATCAAATCTAACTCTGATTACATCAGAGAAGGCCAGGTACCCTACACAATAAGAGGGGGTTTGAAATGTTGACTTGTCTACTTAAATATCACCAAAATGTGATCACAAGGTCAATTATGTCCCTGGGTGGGATTGAACCACCAACCTTTTGGTTAATAGCCGAACACACTAACCGATTGCGCCACCGAGACACTTTGCAAACAGTACATACTGACAAAGGCTAATAAGCATACATCTAGAACGTTTCCTAGAAAAACATTAAAAAATCAATAATCTGGAGAGTTTTTGTAAGATGTTTCTTCCATCAACC
Organism: Pseudophryne corroboree; assembly: GCF_028390025.1. Taxonomy (NCBI): domain Eukaryota; kingdom Metazoa; phylum Chordata; class Amphibia; order Anura; family Myobatrachidae; genus Pseudophryne; species Pseudophryne corroboree. The sequence goes on from NW_026970032.1 coordinate 11,483, forward strand.
AACGAATAAACACATTGGTACTTTCCCATGATGAGTGAGTGCTTCAGGATCTCTTGCACTGACATGGGCAGCAGAGTACTGCAATGGAAGCATGCTGGACCCATAACCCAGAGGTAGGCAGATTGAAACTATCCTTTGCTATATGCATTTTTTTTGTTAATTTAAGTAATCAAAACTGGGATTGATATTTTTGCTCTTTTATTTTTACTTAAAGTACAAAAACTTTTACCATTTTAATTTGTTTTAATAGTATATTGACAGTATAGTTTTCTTTCAAAAATCCACTTAATTTTCTTTACCCTATTATTAAAATGGTAATTGACAAAAAAAACTACATTGTCACCAGAAGAGCAATACAAAATGTACAAGTGATATATTAAAATCATCTTTCCAGCTTGAATTTCAATGATGCATTGGGTCAACAATTTTGTGAGAAACATCTTCACCCTTAAATAAAGATTTTCTTAATTCCTTACCTGTGTGCTAATTAGATATCACCTTGTTTTCACATTAAACAGACTTCCACATGAGAAAGCAGCAAGGATGCAGTGGCGTTAATGTTTCCTGGTGTCAACCTGTATTATTTCAGTAGACATTGAAATGAGGATGCATCTTGCTGCCTTTCCAATGAAGCAAGTTTAATTTAGTAATAGGTGAAAAACCATCCCTACAAAGGTGTTAATCAGAGACTTGGCTTTGTGGACACTTTTCAGAGAACAAATTTGTTAGCATAAAAATAAAGCCAGAAAATAAAGAGCTGTTTAATCACGCAATTTGATTTTTTTGCCAGCATATTTCTTTTTCTCTGCAACCCACTGCTAAATTGTGCTTCCTAGATGTTTTTATAAAATCACTGAATCAAATCTAACTCTGATTACATCAGAGAAGGCCAGGTACCCTACACCATAACAGGGGGTATGAAATTTGACTTGTCTACTTAAATATCACCAAAATCTGATAACAAGGTTAATTACGTCCCTGGGTGGGATTGAACCACCAACCTTTTGGTTAATAGCCAAACACACTAACCGATTGCGCCACAGAGACACTTTGCAAAAAGTACATACTGACAAAGGCTAATAAGCATACATCTAGAACGTTTCCTAGAAAAACATTAAAAAATCAATAATCTGGAGAGTTTTTGTAAGATGTTTCTTCCATCAACCAACGAATAAACACATTGGTACTTTCCCATGATGAGTGAGTGCTTCAGGATCTCTTGCACTTACATGGGCAGCAGAGTACTGCAATGGAAGCATGCTGGGCCCATAACCCAGAGGTAGGCAGATTGAAACTATCCTCTGCTATATGCATTTTTTTTGTTAATTAAAGTAATCCAAAACTGGGATTGATATTATTGCTCTTTTATTTTTACTTAAAGTACAATAACTTTTACCATTTTAATTTGTTTTAATAGTATATTGACAGTATTGTTTTCTTTCAAAAATCCACTTCATTTTCTTTACCCTATTATTAAAATGGTAATTGACAAAAACAAACTACATTGTCACCAGAAGAGCAATACAAAATGTACAAGTGATATATTAAAATCATCTTTCCAGCTTGAATTTCAATGATGCATTGGGGCAACGATTTTGTGAGAAACATCTTCACCCTTAAATAAAGATTTTCTTAATTCCTTACCTGTGTGCTAATTAGATATCACCTTGTTTTCATATTAAACAGACTTCCACATGAGAAAGCAGCAAGGATGCAGTGGCGTTAATGTTTCCTGGTGTCAACTTGTATTATTTCAGTAGACATTGAAATGAGGATGCATCTTGCTGCCTTTCCAATGAAGCAAGTTTAATTTAGTAATAGGTGAAAAACCATCCTTACAAAGGTGTTAATCAGAGACTTGGCTTTGTGGACACTTTTCAGAGAACAAATTTGTTAGCATAAAAATAAAGCCAGAAAATGAAGAGCTGTTTAATCACTCAATTGGATTTTTCTGCCAGCATATTTTTTTTCTCTGCAACCCACTGCTAAATTGTGCTTCCTAGCTGTTTTTTATAAAATCACTGAATCAAATCTAACTCTGATTACATCAGAGAAGGCCAGGTACCCTACACAATAAGAGGGGGTTTGAAATGTTGACTTGTCTACTTAAATATCACCAAAATGTGATCACAAGGTCAATTATGTCCCTGGGTGGGATTGAACCACCAACCTTTTGGTTAATAGCCGAACACACTAACCGATTGCGCCACCGAGACACTTTGCAAACAGTACATACTGACAAAGGCTAATAAGCATACATCTAGAACGTTTCCTAGAAAAACATTAAAAAATCAATAATCTGGAGAGTTTTTGTAAGATGTTTCTTCCATCAACCAACGAATAAACACATTGGTACTTTCCCATGATGAGTGAGTGCTTCAGGATCTCTTGCACTGACATGGGCAGCAGAGTACTGCAATGGAAGCATGCTGGACCCATAACCCAGAGGTAGGCAGATTGAAACTATCCTTTGCTATATGCATTTTTTTTGTTAATTTAAGTAATCAAAACTGGGATTGATATTTTTGCTCTTTTATTTTTACTTAAAGTACAAAAACTTTTACCATTTTAATTTGTTTTAATAGTATATTGACAGTATAGTTTTCTTTCAAAAATCCACTTAATTTTCTTTACCCTGTTATTAAAATGGTAATTGACAAAAAAACTACATTGTCACCAGAAGAGCAATACAAAATGTACAAGTGATATATTAAAATCATCTTTCCAGCTTGAATTTCAATGATGCATTGGGGCAACAATTTTGTGAGAAACATCTTCACCCTTAAATAAAGATTTTCGTAATTCCTTACCTGTGTGCTAATTAGATATCACCTTGTTTTCACATTAAACAGACTTCCACATGAGAAAGCAGCAAGGATGCAGTGGCGTTTATGTTTCCTGGTGTCAACCTGTATTATTTCAGTAGACATTGAAATGAGGATGCATCTTGCTGCCTTTCCAATGAAGCAAGTTTAATTTAGTAATAGGTGAAAAACCATCCTTACAAAGGTGTTAATCAGAGACTTGGCTTTGTGGACACTTTTCAGAGAACAAATTTGTTAGCATAAAAATAAAGCCAGAAAATGAAGAGCTGTTTAATCACTCAATTGGATTTTTCTGCCAGCATATTTTTTTTCTCTGCAACCCACTGCTAAATTGTGCTTCCTAGCTGTTTTTTATAAAATCACTGAATCAAATCTAACTCTGATTACATCAGAGAAGGCCAGGTACCCTACACAATAAGAGGGGGTTTGAAATTTTGACTTGTCTACTTAAATATCACCAAAATGTGATCACAAGGTCAATTATGTCCCTGGGTGGGATTGAACCACCAACCTTTTGGTTAATAGCCGAACACACTAACCGATTGCGCCACCGAGACACTTTGCAAACAGTACATACTGACAAAGGCTAATAAGCATACATCTAGAACGTTTCCTAGAAAAACATTAAAAAATCAATAATCTGGAGAGTTTTTGTAAGATGTTTCTTCCATCAACCAATGAATAAACACATTGGTACTTTCCCATGATGAGTGAGTGCTTCAGGATCTCTTGCACTTACATGTGCAGCAGAGTACTGCAATGGAAGCATGCTGGACCCATAACCCAGAGGTAGGCAGATTGAAACTATCCTTTGCTATATGCATTTTTTTTTGTTAATTTAAGTAATCAAAACTGGGATTGATATTTTTGCTCTTTTATTTTTACTTAAAGTACAATAACTTTTACCATTTTAATTTGTTTTAATAGTATATTGACAGTATAGTTTTCTTTCAAAAATCCACTTAATTTTCTTTACCCTATTATTAAAATGGTAATTGACAAAAAAAACTACATTGTCACCAGAAGAGCAATACAAAATGTACAAGTGATATATTAAAATCATCTTTCCAGCTTGAATTTCAATGATGCATTGGGTCAACAATTTTGTGAGAAACATCTTCACCCTTAAATAAAGATTTTCTTAATTCCTTACCTGTGTGCTAATTAGATATCACCTTGTTTTCACATTAAACAGACTTCCACGTGAGAAAGCAGCAAGGATGCAGTGGCGTTAATGTTTCCTGGTGTCAACCTGTATTATTTCAGTAGACATTGAAATGAGGATGCATCTTGCTGCCTTTCCAATGAAGCAAGTTTAATTTAGTAATAGGTGAAAAACCATCCCTACAAAGGTGTTAATCAGAGACTTGGCTTTGTGGACACTTTTCAGAGAACAAATTTGTTAGCATAAAAATAAAGCCAGAAAATAAAGAGCTGTTTAATCACGCAATTTGATTTTTTTGCCAGCATATTTCTTTTTCTCTGCAACCCACTGCTAAATTGTGCTTCCTAGATGTTTTTATAAAATCACTGAATCAAATCTAACTCTGATTACATCAGAGAAGGCCAGGTACCCTACACCATAACAGGGGGTATGAAATTTGACTTGTCTACTTAAATATCACCAAAATCTGATAACAAGGTTAATTACGTCCCTGGGTGGGATTGAACCACCAACCTTTTGGTTAATAGCCAAACACACTAACCGATTGCGCCACAGAGACACTTTGCAAAAAGTACATACTGACAAAGGCTAATAAGCATACATCTAGAACGTTTCCTAGAAAAACATTAAAAAATCAATAATCTGGAGAGTTTTTGTAAGATGTTTCTTCCATCAACCAACGAATAAACACATTGGTACTTTCCCATGATGAGTGAGTGCTTCAGGATCTCTTGCACTTACATGGGCAGCAGAGTACTGCAATGGAAGCATGCTGGGCCCATAACCCAGAGGTAGGCAGATTGAAACTATCCTCTGCTATATGCATTTTTTTTGTTAATTAAAGTAATCCAAAACTGGGATTGATATTATTGCTCTTTTATTTTTACTTAAAGTACAATAACTTTTACCATTTTAATTTGTTTTAATAGTATATTGACAGTATTGTTTTCTTTCAAAAATCCACTTCATTTTCTTTACCCTATTATTAAAATGGTAATTGACAAAAACAAACTACATTGTCACCAGAAGAGCAATACAAAATGTACAAGTGATATATTAAAATCATCTTTCCAGCTTGAATTTCAATGATGCATTGGGGCAACGATTTTGTGAGAAACATCTTCACCCTTAAATAAAGATTTTCTTAATTCCTTACCTGTGTGCTAATTAGATATCACCTTGTTTTCATATTAAACAGACTTCCACATGAGAAAGCAGCAAGGATGCAGTGGCGTTAATGTTTCCTGGTGTCAACTTGTATTATTTCAGTAGACATTGAAATGAGGATGCATCTTGCTGCCTTTCCAATGAAGCAAGTTTAATTTAGTAATAGGTGAAAAACCATCCTTACAAAGGTGTTAATCAGAGACTTGGCTTTGTGGACACTTTTCAGAGAACAAATTTGTTAGCATAAAAATAAAGCCAGAAAATGAAGAGCTATTTAATCACTCAATTGGATTTTTCTGCCAGCATATTTTTTTTCTCTGCAACCCACTGCTAAATTGTGCTTCCTAGCTGTTTTTATAAAATCACTGAATCAAATCTAACTCTGATTACATCAGAGAAGGCCAGGTACCCTACACCATAACAGGGGGTTTGAAATTTTGACTTGTCTACTTAAAGATCACCAAAATCTGATAACAAGGTCAATTAGGTCCCTGGGTGGGATTGAACCACCAACCTTATGGTTAATAGCCGTACATACTAACTGATTGCGCCACAGAGACACTTTGCAAAAGTCCATACTGACAAAGGCTAATAAGCATTCATCTAAAACGTTTCCTAGAAAAACTTTAAAAAGTCAATAATCTGGAGAGTTTTTGTAAGATGTTTCTTCCATCAACCAACGAAGAAACACATTGGTACTTTCCCATGATGAGTGAGTGCTTCAGGATCTCTTGCACTTACATGTGCAGCAGAGTACTACAATGGAAGCATGCTGGGCCCATAACCCAGAGGTAGGCAGATTGAAACTATCCTCTGCTATATGCATTTTTTTTTGTTAATTAAAGTAATCCAAAACTGGGATTGATATTTTGTCTCTTTTATTTTTACTTAAAGTACAATAACTTTTACCATTTTAATTTGTTTTAATAGTATATTGACAGTATTGTTTTCTTTCAAAAATCCACTTCATTTTCTTTACCCTATTATTAAAATGGTAATTGACAAAAACAAACTACATTGTCACCAGAAGAGCAATACAAAATGTACAAGTGATATATTAAAATCATCTTTCCAGCTTGAATTTCAATGATGCATTGGGGCAACGATTTTGTGAGAAACATCTTCACCCTTAAATAAAGATTTTCTTAATTCCTTACCTGTGTGCTAATTAGATATCACCTTGTTTTCACATTAAACAGACTTCCACATGAGAAAGCAGCAAGGGTGCAGTGGCATTAATGTTTCCTGGTGTCAACCTGTATTATTTCTGTAGACATTGAAATGAGGATACATCTTGCTGCCTTTCCAATGAAGCAAGTTTAATTTAGTAATAGGTGAAAAACCATCCCTACAAAGGTGTTAATCAGAGACTTGGCTTTGTGGACACTTTTCAGAGAACAAATTTGTTAGCATAAAAATAAAGCCAGAAAATGAAGAACTGTTTAATCACGCAATTTGGTTTTTTTGCCAGCATATTTCTTTTTCTCTGCAACCCACTGCTAAATTGTGCTTCCTAGATGTTTTTATAAAATCACTGAATCAAATCTAACTCTGATTACATCAGAGAAGGCCAGGTACCCTACACCATAACAGGGGGTATGAAATTTGACTTGTCTACTTAAAGATCACCAAAATCTGATAACAAGGTCAATTACGTCCCTGGGTGGGATTGAACCACCAACCTTTTGGTTAATAGCCGTACACACTAACTGATTGCGCCACAGAGACACTTTGCTAAAAGTACATACTGACAAATGCTAATAAGCATTCATCTAAAACGTTTCCTAGAAAAACTTAAAAAAGTCAATAATCTGGAGAGTTTTTGTAAGATGTTTCTTCTATCAACCAACGAAGAAACACATTGGTACTTTCCCATGATGAGTGAGTGCTTCAGGATCTCTTGCACTTACATGTGCAGCAGAGTACAGCAATGGAAGCATGCTGGGCCCATAACCCAGAGGTAGGCAGATTGAAACTATCCTCTGCTATATGCATTTTTTTGTTTGTTAATTAAAGTAATCCAAAACTGGGATTGATATTTTGGCTCTTTTATTTTTACTTAAAGTACAATAACTTTTACCATTTTAATTTGTTTTAATAGTATATTGACAGTATTGTTTTCTTTCAAAAATCCACTTAATTTTCTTTACCCTATTATTAAATTGGTAATTGACAAAAACAAACTACATTGTCACCAGAAGAGCAATACAAAATGTACAAGTGATATATTAAAATCATCTTTCCAGCTTGAATTTCAATGATGCATTGGGGCAACGATTTTGTGAGAAACACCTTCACCCTTAAATAAAGATTTTCTTAATTCCTTACCTGTGTGCTAATTAGATATCACCTTGTTTTCACATTAAACAGACTTCCACATGAGAAAGCAGCAAGGATGCAGTGGCGTTAATGTTTCCTGGTGTCAACCTGTATTATTTCAGTAAACATTGAAATGAGGATGCATCTTGCTGCCTTTCCAATGAAGCAAGTTTAATTTAGTAATAGGTGAAAAACCATCCTTACAAAGGTGTTAATCAGAGACTTGGCTTTGTGGACACTTTTCAGAGAACAAATTTGTTAGCATAAAAATAAAGCCAGAAAATAAAGAGCTGTTTAATCACTCAATTGGATTTTTCTGCCAGCATATTTTTTTTCTCTGCAACCCACTGCTAAATTGTGCTTCCTAGCTGTTTTTATAAAATCACTGAATCAAATCTAACTCTGATTACATCAGAGAAGGCCAGGTACCCTACACCATAACAGGGGGTTTGAAATTTTGACTTGTCTACTTAAAGATCACCAAAATCTGATAACAAGGTCAATTAGGTCCCTGGGTGGGATTGAACCACCAACCTTTTGGTTAATAGCCGTACATACTAACTGATTGCGCCACAGAGACACTTTGCAAAAGTCCATACTGACAAAGGCTAATAAGCATTCATCTAAAACGTTTCCTAGAAAAACTTTAAAAAGTCAATAATCTGGAGAGTTTTTGTAAGATGTTTCTTCCATCAACCAACGAAGAAACACATTGGTACTTTCCCATGATGAGTGAGTGCTTCAGGATCTCTTGAACTTACATGTGCAGCAGAGTACTGCAATGGAAGCATGCTGGGCCCATAACCCAGAGGTAAGCAGATTGAAACTATCCTCTGCTATATGCATTTTTTTTTTGTTAATTAAAGTAATCCAAAACTGGGATTGATATTTTGTCTCTTTTATTTTTACTTAAAGTACAATAACTTTTACCATTTTAATTTGTTTTAATAGTATATTGACAGTATTGTTTTCTTTCAAAAATCCACTTCATTTTCTTTACCCTATTATTAAAATGGTAATTGACAAAAACAAACTACATTGTCACCAGAAGAGCAATACAAAATGTACAAGTGATATATTAAAATCATCTTTCCAGCTTGAATTTCAATGATGCATTGGGGCAACGATTTTGTGAGAAACATCTTCACCCTTAAATAAAGATTTTCTTAATTCCTTACCTGTGTGCTAATTAGATATCACCTTGTTTTCATATTAAACAGACTTCCACATGAGAAAGCAGCAAGGATGCAGTGGCGTTAATGTTTCCTGGTGTCAACCTGTATTATTTCAGTAGACATTGAAATGAGGATGCATCTTGCTGCCTTTCCAATGAAGCAAGTTTAATTTAGTAATAGGTGAAAAACCATCCTTACAAAGGTGTTAATCAGAGACTTGGCTTTGTGGACACTTTTCAGAGAACAAATTTGTTAGCATAAAAATAAAGCCAGAAAATAAAGAGCTGTTTAATCACTCAATTGGATTTTTCTGCCAGCATATTTTTTTTCTCTGCAACCCACTGCTAAATTGTGCTTCCTAGATGTTTTTATAAAATCACTGAATCAAATCTAACTCTGTTTACATCAGAGAAGGCCAAGTACCCTACACCATAACAGGGGGTTTGAAATTTTGACTTGTCTACTTAAAGATCACCAAAATCTGATAACAAGGTCAATTAGGTCCCTGGGTGGGATTGAACCACCAACCTTTTGGTTAATAGCCGTACATACTAACTGATTGCGCCACAGAGACACTTTGCAAAAGTCCATACTGACAAAGGCTAATAAGCATTCATCTAAAACGTTTCCTAGCAAAACTTTAAAAAGTCAATAATCTGGAGAATTTTTGTAAGATGTTTCTTCCATCAACCAACGAAGAAACACATTGGTACTTTCCCGTGATGAGTGAGTGCTTCAGGATCTCTTGCACTTACATGTGCAGCAGAGTACAGCAATGGAAGCATGCTGGACCCATAACCCAGAGGTAGGCAGATTGAAACTATCCTCTGCTGTATGCTTTTTTTTTTTGTTAATTAAAGTAATCCAAAACTGGGATTGATATTTTGGCTCTTTTATTTTTACTTAAAGTACAATAACTTTTACCATTTTAATTTGTTTTAATAGTATATTGACAGTATTGTTGTCTTTCAAAAATCCACTTAATTTTCTTTACCCTATTATTAAATGGTAATTGACAAAAACAAACTACATTGTCACCAGAAGAGCAATACAAAATGTACAAGTGATATATTAAAATCATCTTTCCAGCTTGAATTTCAATGATGCATTGGGGCAACGATTTTGTGAGAAACATCTTCACCCTTAAATAAAGATTTTCTTAATTCCTTACCTGTGTGCTAATTAGATATCACCTTGTTTTCACATTAAACAGACTTCCACATGAGAAAGCAGCAAGGATGCAGTGGCGTTAATGTTTCCTGGTGTCAACTTGTATTATTTCAGTAGACATTGAAATGAGGATGCATCTTGCTGCCTTTCCAATGAAGCAAGTTTAATTTAGTAATAGGTGAAAAACCATCCTTACAAAGGTGTTAATCAGAGACTTGGCTTTGTGGACACTTTTCAGAGAACAAATTTGTTAGCATAAAAATAAAGCCAGAAAATGAAGAGCTGTTTAATCACTCAATTGGATTTTTCTGCCAGCATATTTTTTTTCTCTGCAACCCACTGCTAAATTGTGCTTCCTAGCTGTTTTTTATAAAATCACTGAATCAAATCTAACTCTGATTACATCAGAGAAGGCCATGTACCCTACACCATAAGAGGAGGTTTGAAATTTTGACTTGTCTACTTAAATATCACCAAAATCTGATCACAAGGTTAATTACGTCCCTGGGTGGGATTGAACCACCAACCTTTTGGTTAATAGCCAAACACACTAACCGATTGCGCCACAGAGACACTTTGCAAAAAGTACATACTGACAAAGGCTAATAAGCATACATCTAGAACGTTTCCTAGAAAAACATTAAAAAATCAATAATCTGGAGAGTTTTTGTAAGATGTTTCTTCCATCAACCAACGAATAAACACATTGGTACTTTCCCATGATGAGTGAGTGCTTCAGGATCTCTTGCACTTACATGGGCAGCAGAGTACTGCAATGGAAGCATGCTGGACCCATAACCCAGAGGTAGGCAGATTGAAACTATCCTTTGCTATATGCATTTTTTTTGTTAATTTAAGTAATCAAAACTGGGATTGATATTTTTGCTCTTTTATTTTTACTTAAAGTACAATAACTTTTACCATTTTAATTTGTTTTAATAGTATATTGACAGTATAGTTTTCTTTCAAAAATCCACTTAATTTTCTTTACCCTGTTATTAAAATGGTAATTGACAAAAAAACTACATTGTCACCAGAAGAGCAATACAAAATGTACAAGTGATATATTAAAATCATCTTTCCAGCTTGAATTTCAATGATGCATTGGGGCAACGATTTTGTGAGAAACATCTTCACCCTTAAATAAAGATTTTCTTAATTCCTTACCTGTGTGCTAATTAGATATCACCTTGTTTTCATATTAAACAGACTTCCACATGAGAAAGCAGCAAGGATGCAGTGGCGTTAATGTTTCCTGGTGTCAACCTGTATTATTTCAGTAGACATTGAAATGAGGATGCATCTTGCTGCCTTTCCAATGAAGCAAGTTTAATTTAGTAATAGGTGAAAAACCATCCTTACAAAGGTGTTAATCAGAGACTTGGCTTTGTGGACACTTTTCAGAGAACAAATTTGTTAGCATAAAAATAAAGCCAGAAAATGAAGAGCTGTTTAATCACTCGATTGGATTTTTCTGCCAGCATATTTTTTTTCTCTGCAACCCACTGCTAAATTGTGCTTCCTAGCTGTTTTTATGAAATCACTGAATCAAATCTAACTCTGATTACATCAGAGAAGGCCAGGTACCCTACACCATAACAGGGAGTTTGAAATTTTGACTTGTCTACTTAAAGATCACCAAAATCTGATAACAAGGTCAATTAGGTCCCTGGGTGGGATTGAACCACCAACCTTATGGTTAATAGCCGTACAAACTAACTGATTGCGCCACAGAGACACTTTGCAAAAGTCCATACTGACAAAGGCTAATAAGCATTCATCTAAAACGTTTCCTAGAAAAACTTTAAAAAGTCAATAATCTGGAGAGTTTTTGTAAGATGTTTCTTCCATCAACCAACGAAGAAACACATTGGTACTTTCCCATGATGAGTGAGTGCTTCAGGATCTCTTGAACTTACATGTGCAGCAGAGTACTGCAATGGAAGCATGCTGGGCCCATAACCCAGAGGTAGGCAGATTGAAACTATCCTCTGCTATATGCATTTTTTTGTTTGTTAATTAAAGTAATCCAAAACTGGGATTGATATTTTGTCTCTTTTATTTTTACTTAAAGTACAATAACTTTTACCATTTTAATTTGTTTTAATAGTATATTGACAGTATTGTTTTCTTTCAAAAATCCACTTCATTTTCTTTACCCTATTATTAAAATGGTAATTGACAAAAACAAACTACATTGTCACCAGAAGAGCAATACAAAATGTACAAGTGATATATTAAAATCATCTTTCCAGCTTGAATTTCAATGATGCATTGGGGCAACGATTTTGTGAGAAACATCTTCACCCTTAAATAAAGATTTTCTTAATTCCTTACCTGTGTGCTAATTAGATATCACCTTGTTTTCATATTAAACAGACTTCCACATGAGAAAGCAGCAAGGATGCAGTGGCGTTAATGTTTCCTGGTGTCAACTTGTATTATTTCAGTAGACATTGAAATGAGGATGCATCTTGCTGCCTTTCCAATGAAGCAAGTTTAATTTAGTAATAGGTGAAAAACCATCCTTACAAAGGTGTTAATCAGAGACTTGGCTTTGTGGACACTTTTCAGAGAACAAATTTGTTAGCATAAAAATAAAGCCAGAAAATGAAGAGCTGTTTAATCACGCAATTTGGTTTTTTTGCCAGCATATTTCTTTTTCTCTGCAACCCACTGCTAAATTGTGCTTCCTAGATGTTTTTATAAAATCACTGAATCAAATCTAACTCTGATTACATCAGAGAAGGCCAGGTACCCTACACCATAACAGGGGGTATGAAATTTGACTTGTCTACTTAAAGATCACCAAAATCTGATAACAAGGTCAATTACGTCCCTGGGTGGGATTGAACCACCAACCTTTTGGTTAATAGCCGTACACACTAACTGATTGCGCCACAGAGACACTTTGCTAAAAGTACATACTGACAAATGCTAATAAGCATTCATCTAAAACGTTTCCTAGAAAAACTTAAAAAAGTCAATAATCTGGAGAGTTTTTGTAAGATGTTTCTTCTATCAACCAACGAAGAAACACATTGGTACTTTCCCATGATGAGTGAGTGCTTCAGGATCTCTTGCACTTACATGTGCAGCAGAGTACAGCAATGGAAGCATGCTGGGCCCATAACCCAGAGGTAGGCAGATTGAAACTATCCTCTGCTATATGCATTTTTTTGTTTGTTAATTAAAGTAATCCAAAACTGGGATTGATATTTTGGCTCTTTTATTTTTACTTAAAGTACAATAACTTTTACCATTTTAATTTGTTTTAATAGTATATTGACAGTATTGTTTTCTTTCAAAAATCCACTTAATTTTCTTTACCCTATTATTAAAATGGAAATTGACAAAAACAAACTACATTGTCACCAGAAGAGCAATACAAAATGTACAAGTGATATATTAAAATCATCTTTCCAGCTTGAATTTCAATGATGCATTGGGGCAACGATTTTGTGAGAAACACCTTCACCCTTAAATAAAGATTTTCTTAATTCCTTACCTGTGTGCTAATTAGATATCACCTTGTTTTCACATTAAACAGACTTCCACATGAGAAAGCAGCAAGGATGCAGTGGCGTTAATGTTTCCTGGTGTCAACCTGTATTATTTCAGTAGACATTGAAATGAGGATGCATCTTGCTGCCTTTCCAATGAAGCAAGTTTAATTTAGTAATAGGTGAAAAACCATCCTTACAAAGGTGTTAATCAGAGACTTGGCTTTGTGGACACTTTTCAGAGAACAAATTTGTTAGCATAAAAATAAAGCCAGAAAATAAAGAGCTGTTTAATCACTCAATTGGATTTTTCTGCCAGCATATTTTTTTTCTCTGCAACCCACTGCTAAATTGTGCTTCCTAGCTGTTTTTATAAAATCACTGAATCAAATCTAACTCTGATTACATCAGAGAAGGCCAGGTACCCTACACCATAACAGGGGGTTTGAAATTTTGACTTGTCTACTTAAAGATCACCAAAATCTGATAACAAGGTCAATTAGGTCCCTGGGTGGGATTGAACCACCAACCTTTTGGTTAATAGCCGTACATACTAACTGATTGCGCCACAGAGACACTTTGCAAAAGTCCATACTGACAAAGGCTAATAAGCATTCATCTAAAACGTTTCCTAGAAAAACTTTAAAAAGTCAATAATCTGGAGAGTTTTTGTAAGATGTTTCTTCCATCAACCAACGAAGAAACACATTGGTACTTTCCCATGATGAGTGAGTGCTTCAGGATCTCTTGAACTTACATGTGCAGCAGAGTACTGCAATGGAAGCATGCTGGGCCCATAACCCAGAGGTAGGCAGATTGAAACTATCCTCTGCTATATGCATTTTTTTGTTTGTTAATTAAAGTAATCCAAAACTGGGATTGATATTTTGTCTCTTTTATTTTTACTTAAAGTACAATAACTTTTACCATTTTAATTTGTTTTAATAGTATATTGACAGTATTGTTTTCTTTCAAAAATCCACTTCATTTTCTTTACCCTATTATTAAAATGGTAATTGACAAAAACAAACTACATTGTCACCAGAAGAGCAATACAAAATGTACAAGTGATATATTAAAATCATCTTTCCAGCTTGAATTTCAATGATGCATTGGGGCAACGATTTTGTGAGAAACATCTTCACCCTTAAATAAAGATTTTCTTAATTCCTTACCTGTGTGCTAATTAGATATCACCTTGTTTTCATATTAAACAGACTTCCACATGAGAAAGCAGCAAGGATGCAGTGGCGTTAATGTTTCCTGGTGTCAACTTGTATTATTTCAGTAGACATTGAAATGAGGATGCATCTTGCTGCCTTTCCAATGAAGCAAGTTTAATTTAGTAATAGGTGAAAAACCATCCTTACAAAGGTGTTAATCAGAGACTTGGCTTTGTGGACACTTTTCAGAGAACAAATTTGTTAGCATAAAAATAAAGCCAGAAAATGAAGAGCTGTTTAATCACGCAATTTGGTTTTTTTGCCAGCATATTTCTTTTTCTCTGCAACCCACTGCTAAATTGTGCTTCCTAGATGTTTTTATAAAATCACTGAATCAAATCTAACTCTGATTACATCAGAGAAGGCCAGGTACCCTACACCATAACAGGGGGTATGAAATTTGACTTGTCTACTTAAAGATCACCAAAATCTGATAACAAGGTCAATTACGTCCCTGGGTGGGATTGAACCACCAACCTTTTGGTTAATAGCCGTACACACTAACTGATTGCGCCACAGAGACACTTTGCTAAAAGTACATACTGACAAATGCTAATAAGCATTCATCTAAAACGTTTCCTAGAAAAACTTAAAAAAGTCAATAATCTGGAGAGTTTTTGTAAGATGTTTCTTCTATCAACCAACGAAGAAACACATTGGTACTTTCCCATGATGAGTGAGTGCTTCAGGATCTCTTGCACTTACATGTGCAGCAGAGTACAGCAATGGAAGCATGCTGGGCCCATAACCCAGAGGTAGGCAGATTGAAACTATCCTCTGCTATATGCATTTTTTTGTTTGTTAATTAAAGTAATCCAAAACTGGGATTGATATTTTGGCTCTTTTATTTTTACTTAAAGTACAATAACTTTTACCATTTTAATTTGTTTTAATAGTATATTGACAGTATTGTTTTCTTTCAAAAATCCACTTAATTTTCTTTACCCTATTATTAAAATGGAAATTGACAAAAACAAACTACATTGTCACCAGAAGAGCAATACAAAATGTACAAGTGATATATTAAAATCATCTTTCCAGCTTGAATTTCAATGATGCATTGGGGCAACGATTTTGTGAGAAACACCTTCACCCTTAAATAAAGATTTTCTTAATTCCTTACCTGTGTGCTAATTAGATATCACCTTGTTTTCACATTAAACAGACTTCCACATGAGAAAGCAGCAAGGATGCAGTGGCGTTAATGTTTCCTGGTGTCAACCTGTATTATTTCAGTAGACATTGAAATGAGGATGCATCTTGCTGCCTTTCCAATGAAGCAAGTTTAATTTAGTAATAGGTGAAAAACCATCCTTACAAAGGTGTTAATCAGAGACTTGGCTTTGTGGACACTTTTCAGAGAACAAATTTGTTAGCATAAAAATAAAGCCAGAAAATAAAGAGCTGTTTAATCACTCAATTGGATTTTTCTGCCAGCATATTTTTTTTCTCTGCAACCCACTGCTAAATTGTGCTTCCTAGCTGTTTTTATAAAATCACTGAATCAAATCTAACTCTGATTACATCAGAGAAGGCCAGGTACCCTACACCATAACAGGGGGTTTGAAATTTTGACTTGTCTACTTAAAGATCACCAAAATCTGATAACAAGGTCAATTAGGTCCCTGGGTGGGATTGAACCACCAACCTTTTGGTTAATAGCCGTACATACTAACTGATTGCGCCACAGAGACACTTTGCAAAAGTCCATACTGACAAAGGCTAATAAGCATTCATCTAAAACGTTTCCTAGAAAAACTTTAAAAAGTCAATAATCTGGAGAGTTTTTGTAAGATGTTTCTTCCATCAACCAACGAAGAAACACATTGGTACTTTCCCATGATGAGTGAGTGCTTCAGGATCTCTTGAACTTACATGTGCAGCAGAGTACTGCAATGGAAGCATGCTGGGCCCATAACCCAGAGGTAGGCAGATTGAAACTATCCTCTGCTATATGCATTTTTTTTTTGTTAATTAAAGTAATCCAAAACTGGGATTGATATTTTGTCTCTTTTATTTTTACTTAAAGTACAATAACTTTTACCATTTTAATTTGTTTTAATAGTATATTGACAGTATTGTTTTCTTTCAAAAATCCACTTAATTTTCTTTACCCTATTATTAAAATGGTAATTGACAAAAACAAACTACATTGTCACCAGAAGAGCAATACAAAATGTACAAGTGATATATTAAAATCATCTTTCCAGCTTGAATTTCAATGATGCATTGGGTCAACAATTTTGTGAGAAACATCTTCACCCTTAAATAAAGATTTTCTTAATTCCTTACCTGTGTGCTAATTATATATCACCTTGTTTTCACATTAAACAGACTTCCACATGAGAAAGCAGCAAGGATGCAGTGGCGTTAATGTTTCCTGGTGTCAACTTGTATTATTTCAGTAGACATTGAAATGAGGATGCATCTTGCTGCCTTTCCAATGAAGCAAGTTTAATTTAGTAATAGGTGAAAAACCATCCTTACAAAGGTGTTAATCAGAGACTTGGCTTTGTGGACACTTTTCAGAGAACAAATTTGTTAGCATAAAAATAAAGCCAGAAAATGAAGAGCTGTTTAATCACTCAATTGGATTTTTCTGCCAGCATATTTTTTTTCTCTGCAACCCACTGCTAAATTGTGCTTCCTAGCTGTTTTTTATAAAATCACTGAATCAAATCTAACTCTGATTACATCAGAGAAGGCCATGTACCCTACACCATAAGAGGAGGTTTGAAATTTTGACTTGTCTACTTAAATATCACCAAAATCTGATCACAAGGTTAATTACGTCCCTGGGTGGGATTGAACCACCAACCTTTTGGTTAATAGCCAAACACACTAACCGATTGCGCCACAGAGACACTTTGCAAAAAGTACATACTGACAAAGGCTAATAAGCATACATCTAGAACGTTTCCTAGAAAAACATTAAAAAATCAATAATCTGGAGAGTTTTTGTAAGATGTTTCTTCCATCAACCAACGAATAAACACATTGGTACTTTCCCATGATGAGTGAGTGCTTCAGGATCTCTTGAACTTACATGGGCAGCAGAGTACTGCAATGGAAGCATGCTGGACCCATAACCCAGAGGTAGGCAGATTGAAACTATCCTTTGCTATATGCATTTTTTTTGTTAATTTAAGTAATCAAAACTGGGATTGATATTTTTGCTCTTTTATTTTTACTTAAAGTACAATAACTTTTACCATTTTAATTTGTTTTAATAGTATATTGACAGTATAGTTTTCTTTCAAAAATCCACTTAATTTTCTTTACCCTGTTATTAAAATGGTAATTGACAAAAAAACTACATTGTCACCAGAAGAGCAATACAAAATGTACAAGTGATATATTAAAATCATCTTTCCAGCTTGAATTTCAATGATGCATTGGGGCAACGATTTTGTGAGAAACATCTTCACCCTTAAATAAAGATTTTCTTAATTCCTTACCTGTGTGCTAATTAGATATCACCTTGTTTTCATATTAAACAGACTTCCACATGAGAAAGCAGCAAGGATGCAGTGGCGTTAATGTTTCCTGGTGTCAACCTGTATTATTTCAGTAGACATTGAAATGAGGATGCATCTTGCTGCCTTTCCAATGAAGCAAGTTTAATTTAGTAATAGGTGAAAAACCATCCTTACAAAGGTGTTAATCAGAGACTTGGCTTTGTGGACACTTTTCAGAGAACAAATTTGTTAGCATAAAAATAAAGCCAGAAAATGAAGAGCTGTTTAATCACTCGATTGGATTTTTCTGCCAGCATATTTTTTTTCTCTGCAACCCACTGCTAAATTGTGCTTCCTAGCTGTTTTTATGAAATCACTGAATCAAATCTAACTCTGATTACATCAGAGAAGGCCAGGTACCCTACACCATAACAGGGAGTTTGAAATTTTGACTTGTCTACTTAAAGATCACCAAAATCTGATAACAAGGTCAATTAGGTCCCTGGGTGGGATTGAACCACCAACCTTATGGTTAATAGCCGTACAAACTAACTGATTGCGCCACAGAGACACTTTGCAAAAGTCCATACTGACAAAGGCTAATAAGCATTCATCTAAAACGTTTCCTAGAAAAACTTTAAAAAGTCAATAATCTGGAGAGTTTTTGTAAGATGTTTCTTCCATCAACCAACGAAGAAACACATTGGTACTTTCCCATGATGAGTGAGTGCTTCAGGATCTCTTGCACTTACATGTGCAGCAGAGTACTGCAATGGAAGCATGCTGGGCCCATAACCCAGAGGTAGGCAGATTGAAACTATCCTCTGCTATATGCATTTTTTTTGTTAATTCAAGTAATCCAAAACTGGGATTGATATTTTGTCTCTTTTATTTTTACTTAAAGTACAATAACTTTTACCATTTTAATTTGTTTTAATAGTATATTGACAGTATTGTTTTCTTTCAAAAATCCACTTCATTTTCTTTACCCTATTATTAAAATGGTAATTGACAAAAACAAACTACATTGTCACCAGAAGAGCAATACAAAATGTACAAGTGATATATTAAAATCATCTTTCCAGCTTGAATTTCAATGATGCATTGGGGCAACGATTTTGTGAGAAACATCTTCACCCTTAAATAAAGATTTTCTTAATTCCTTACCTGTGTGCTAATTAGATATCACCTTGTTTTCATATTAAACAGACTTCCACATGAGAAAGCAGCAAGGATGCAGTGGCGTTAATGTTTCCTGGTGTCAACTTGTATTATTTCAGTAGACATTGAAATGAGGATGCATCTTGCTGCCTTTCCAATGAAGCAAGTTTAATTTAGTAATAGGTGAAAAACCATCCTTACAAAGGTGTTAATCAGAGACTTGGCTTTGTGGACACTTTTCAGAGAACAAATTTGTTAGCATAAAAATAAAGCCAGAAAATGAAGAGCTGTTTAATCACGCAATTTGGTTTTTTTGCCAGCATATTTCTTTTTCTCTGCAACCCACTGCTAAATTGTGCTTCCTAGATGTTTTTATAAAATCACTGAATCAAATCTAACTCTGATTACATCAGAGAAGGCCAGGTACCCTACACCATAACAGGGGGTATGAAATTTGACTTGTCTACTTAAAGATCACCAAAATCTGATAACAAGGTCAATTACGTCCCTGGGTGGGATTGAACCACCAACCTTTTGGTTAATAGCCGTACACACTAACTGATTGCGCCACAGAGACACTTTGCTAAAAGTACATACTGACAAATGCTAATAAGCATTCATCTAAAACATTTCCTAGAAAAACTTAAAAAAGTCAATAATCTGGAGAGTTTTTGTAAGATGTTTCTTCTATCAACCAACGAAGAAACACATTGGTACTTTCCCATGATGAGTGAGTGCTTCAGGATCTCTTGCACTTACATGTGCAGCAGAGTACAGCAATGGAAGCATGCTGGGCCCATAACCCAGAGGTAGGCAGATTGAAACTATCCTCTGCTATATGCATTTTTTTGTTTGTTAATTAAAGTAATCCAAAACTGGGATTGATATTTTGGCTCTTTTATTTTTACTTAAAGTACAATAACTTTTACCATTTTAATTTGTTTTAATAGTATATTGACAGTATTGTTTTCTTTCAAAAATCCACTTAATTTTCTTTACCCTATTATTAAAATGGTAATTGACAAAAACAAACTACATTGTCACCAGAAGAGCAATACAAAATGTACAAGTGATATATTAAAATCATCTTTCCAGCTTGAATTTCAATGATGCATTGGGGCAACGATTTTGTGAGAAACACCTTCACCCTTAAATAAAGATTTTCTTAATTCCTTACCTGTGTGCTAATTAGATATCACCTTGTTTTCACATTAAACAGACTTCCACATGAGAAAGCAGCAAGGATGCAGTGGCGTTAATGTTTCCTGGTGTCAACCTGTATTATTTCAGTAGACATTGAAATGAGGATGCATCTTGCTGCCTTTCCAATGAAGCAAGTTTAATTTAGTAATAGGTGAAAAACCATCCTTACAAAGGTGTTAATCAGAGACTTGGCTTTGTGGACACTTTTCAGAGAACAAATTTGTTAGCATAAAAATAAAGCCAGAAAATAAAGAGCTGTTTAATCACTCAATTGGATTTTTCTGCCAGCATATTTTTTTTCTCTGCAACCCACTGCTAAATTGTGCTTCCTAGCTGTTTTTATAAAATCACTGAATCAAATCTAACTCTGATTACATCAGAGAAGGCCAGGTACCCTACACCATAACAGGGGGTTTGAAATTTTGACTTGTCTACTTAAAGATCACCAAAATCTGATAACAAGGTCAATTAGGTCCCTGGGTGGGATTGAACCACCAACCTTTTGGTTAATAGCCGTACATACTAACTGATTGCGCCACAGAGACACTTTGCAAAAGTCCATACTGACAAAGGCTAATAAGCATTCATCTAAAACGTTTCCTAGAAAAACTTTAAAAAGTCAATAATCTGGAGAGTTTTTGTAAGATGTTTCTTCCATCAACCAACGAAGAAACACATTGGTACTTTCCCATGATGAGTGAGTGCTTCAGGATCTCTTGAACTTACATGTGCAGCAGAGTACTGCAATGGAAGCATGCTGGGCCCATAACCCAGAGGTAAGCAGATTGAAACTATCCTCTGCTATATGCATTTTTTTTTTGTTAATTAAAGTAATCCAAAACTGGGATTGATATTTTGTCTCTTTTATTTTTACTTAAAGTACAATAACTTTTACCATTTTAATTTGTTTTAATAGTATATTGACAGTATTGTTTTCTTTCAAAAATCCACTTAATTTTCTTTACCCTATTATTAAAATGGTAATTGACAAAAACAAACTACATTGTCACCAGAAGAGCAATACAAAATGTACAAGTGATATATTAAAATCATCTTTCCAGCTTGAATTTCAATGATGCATTGGGTCAACAATTTTGTGAGAAACATCTTCACCCTTAAATAAAGATTTTCTTAATTCCTTACCTGTGTGCTAATTATATATCACCTTGTTTTCACATTAAACAGACTTCCACATGAGAAAGCAGCAAGGATGCAGTGGCGTTAATGTTTCCTGGTGTCAACTTGTATTATTTCAGTAGACATTGAAATGAGGATGCATCTTGCTGCCTTTCCAATGAAGCAAGTTTAATTTAGTAATAGGTGAAAAACCATCCTTACAAAGGTGTTAATCAGAGACTTGGCTTTGTGGACACTTTTCAGAGAACAAATTTGTTAGCATAAAAATAAAGCCAGAAAATGATGAGCTGTTTAATCACTCGATTGGATTTTTCTGCCAGCATATTTTTTTTCTCTGCAACCCACTGCTAAATTGTGCTTCCTAGCTGTTTTTTATAAAATCACTGAATCAAATCTAACTCTGATTACATCAGAGAAGGCCATGTACCCTACACCATAAGAGGAGGTTTGAAATTTTGACTTGTCTACTTAAATATCACCAAAATCTGATCACAAGGTTAATTACATCCCTGGGTGGGATTGAACCACCAACCTTTTGGTTAATAGCCAAACACACTAACCGATTGCGCCACAGAGACACTTTGCAAAAAGTACATCCTGACAAAGGCTAATAAGCATACATCTAGAACGTTTCCTAGAAAAACATTAAAAAATCAATAATCTGGAGAGTTTTTGTAAGATGTTTCTTCCATCAACCAACGAATAAACACATTGGTACTTTCCCATGATGAGTGAGTGCTTCAGGATCTCTTGCACTTACATGGGCAGCAGAGTACTGCAATGGAAGCATGCTGGACCCATAACCCAGAGGTAGGCAGATTGAAACTATCCTTTGCTATATGCATTTTTTTTGTTAATTTAAGTAATCAAAACTGGGATTGATATTTTTGCTCTTTTATTTTTACTTAAAGTACAATAACTTTTACCATTTTAATTTGTTTTAATAGTATATTGACAGTATAGTTTTCTTTCAAAAATCCACTTAATTTTCTTTACCCTGTTATTAAAATGGTAATTGACAAAAAAACTACATTGTCACCAGAAGAGCAATACAAAATGTACAAGTGATATATTAAAATCATCTTTCCAGCTTGAATTTCAATGATGCATTGGGGCAACAATTTTGTGAGAAACACCTTCACCCTTAAATAAAGATTTTCTTAATTCCTTACCTGTGTGCTAATTAGATATCACCTTGTTTTCACATTAAACAGACTTCCACACGAGAAAGCAGCAAGGATGCAGTGGCGTTAATGTTTCCTGGTGTCAACCTGTATTATTTCAGTAGACATTGAAATGAGGATGCATCTTGCTGCCTTTCCAATGAAGCAAGTTTAATTTAGTAATAGGTGAAAAACCATCCTTACAAAGGTGTTAATCAGAGACTTGGCTTTGTGGACACTTTTCAGAGAACAAATTTGTTAGCATAAAAATAAAGCCAGAAAATGAAGAGCTGTTTAATCACTCAATTGGATTTTTCTGCCAGCATATTTTTTTTCTCTGCAACCCACTGCTAAATTGTGCTTCCTAGCTGTTTTTTATAAAATCACTGAATCAAATCTAACTCTGATTACATCAGAGAAGGCCAGGTACCCTACACAATAAGAGGGGGTTTGAAATTTTGACTTGTCTACTTAAATATCACCAAAATGTGATCACAAGGTCAATTATGTCCCTGGGTGGGATTGAACCACCAAACTTTTGGTTAATAGCCGAACACACTAACCGATTGCGCCACCGAGACACTTTGCAAACAGTACATACTGACAAAGGCTAATAAGCATACATCTAGAACGTTTCCTAGAAAAACATTAAAAAATCAATAATCTGGAGAGTTTTTGTAAGATGTTTCTTCCATCAACCAATGAATAAACACATTGGTACTTTCCCATGATGAGTGAGTGCTTCAGGATCTCTTGCACTTACATGTGCAGCAGAGTACTGCAATGGAAGCATGCTGGACCCATAACCCAGAGGTAGGCAGATTGAAACTATCCTTTGCTATATGCATTTTTTTTTGTTAATTTAAGTAATCAAAACTGGGATTGATATTTTTTCTCTTTTATTTTTACTTAAAGTACAATAACTTTTACCATTTTTAATTTGTTTTAATAGTATATTGACAGTATAGTTTTCTTTCAAAAATCCACTTAATTTTCTTTACCCTATTATTAAAATGGTAATTGACAAAAAAAACTACATTGTCACCAGAAGAGCAATACAAAATGTACAAGTGATATATTAAAATCATCTTTCCAGCTTGAATTTCAATGATGCATTGGGTCAACAATTTTGTGAGAAACATCTTCACCCTTAAATAAAGATTTTCTTAATTCCTTACCTGTGTGCTAATTAGATATCACCTTGTTTTCACATTAAACAGACTTCCACATGAGAAAGCAGCAAGGATGCAGTGGCGTTAATGTTTCCTGGTGTCAACCTGTATTATTTCAGTAGACATTGAAATGAGGATGCATCTTGCTGCCTTTCCAATGAAGCAAGTTTAATTTAGTAATAGGTGAAAAACCATCCTTACAAAGGTGTTAATCAGAGACTTGGCTTTGTGGACACTTTTCAGAGAACAAATTTGTTAGCATAAAAATAAAGCCAGAAAATAAAGAGCTGTTTAATCACGCAATTTGATTTTTTTGCCAGCATATTTCTTTTTCTCTGCAACCCACTGCTAAATTGTGCTTCCTAGATGTTTTTATAAAATCACTGAATCAAATCTAACTCTGATTACATCAGAGAAGGCCAGGTACCCTACACCATAACAGGGGGTATGAAATTTGACTTGTCTACTTAAAGATCACCAAAATCTGATAACAACGTCAATTAGGTCCCTGGGTGGGATTGAACCACCAACCTTTTGGTTAATAGCCGTACATACTAACTGATTGCGCCACAGAGACACTTTGCAAAAGTTCATACTGCAAAGGCTAATTAGCATTCATCTAAAACGTTTCCTAGAAAAACTTTAAAAAGTCAATAATCTGGAGAGTTTTTGTAAGATGTTTCTTCCATCAACCAACGAAGAAACACATTGGTACTTTCCCATGATGAGTGCGTGCTTCAGGATCTCTTGAACTTACATGTGCAGCAGAGTACTGCAATGGAAGCATGCTGGGCCCATAACCCAGAGGTAAGCAGATTGAAACTATCCTCTGCTATATGCATTTTTTTTTTGTTAATTAAAGTAATCCAAAACTGGGATTGATATTTTGTCTCTTTTATTTTTACTTAAAGTACAATAACTTTTACCATTTTAATTTGTTTTAATAGTATATTGACAGTATTGTTTTCTTTCAAAAATCCACTTCATTTTCTTTACCCTATTATTAAAATGGTAATTGACAAAAACAAACTACATTGTCACCAGAAGAGCAATACAAAATGTACAAGTGATATATTAAAATCATCTTTCCAGCTTGAATTTCAATGATGCATTGGGGCAACGATTTTGTGAGAAACATCTTCACCCTTAAATAAAGATTTTCTTAATTCCTTACCTGTGTGCTAATTAGATATCACCTTGTTTTCATATTAAACAGACTTCCACATGAGAAAGCAGCAAGGATGCAGTGGCGTTAATGTTTCCTGGTGTCAACTTGTATTATTTCAGTAGACATTGAAATGAGGATGCATCTTGCTGCCTTTCCAATGAAGCAAGTTTAATTTAGTAATAGGTGAAAAACCATCCTTACAAAGGTGTTAATCAGAGACTTGGCTTTGTGGACACTTTTCAGAGAACAAATTTGTTAGCATAAAAATAAAGCCAGAAAATGAAGAGCTGTTTAATCACTCGATTGGATTTTTCTGCCAGCATATTTTTTTTCTCTGCAACCCACTGCTAAATTGTGCTTCCTAGCTGTTTTTATGAAATCACTGAATCAAATCTAACTCTGATTACATCAGAGAAGGCCAGGTACCCTACACCATAACAGGGAGTTTGAAATTTTGACTTGTCTACTTAAAGATCACCAAAATCTGATAACAAGGTCAATTAGGTCCCTGGGTGGGATTGAACCACCAACCTTATGGTTAATAGCCGTACAAACTAACTGATTGCGCCACAGAGACACTTTGCAAAAGTCCATACTGACAAAGGCTAATAAGCATTCATCTAAAACGTTTACTAGAAAAACTTTAAAAAGTCAATAATCTGGAGAGTTTTTGTAAGATGTTTCTTCCATCAACCAACGAAGAAACACATTGGTACTTTCCCATGATGAGTGAGTGCTTCAGGATCTCTTGCACTTACATGTGCAGCAGAGTACTGCAATGGAAGCATGCTGGGCCCATAACCCAGAGGTAGGCAGATTGAAACTATCCTCTGCTATATGCATTTTTTTTGTTAATTAAAGTAATCCAAAACTGGGATTGATATTTTGTCTCTTTTATTTTTACTTAAAGTACAATAACTTTTACCATTTTAATTTGTTTTAATAGTATATTGACAGTATTGTTTTCTTTCAAAAATCCACTTCATTTTCTTTACCCTATTATTAAAATGGTAATTGACAAAAACAAACTACATTGTCACCAGAAGAGCAATACAAAATGTACAAGTGATATATTAAAATCATCTTTCCAGCTTGAATTTCAATGATGCATTGGGGCAACGATTTTGTGAGAAACATCTTCACCCTTAAATAAAGATTTTCTTAATTCCTTACCTGTGTGCTAATTAGATATCACCTTGTTTTCATATTAAACAGACTTCCACATGAGAAAGCAGCAAGGATGCAGTGGCGTTAATGTTTCCTGGTGTCAACTTGTATTATTTCAGTAGACATTGAAATGAGGATGCATCTTGCTGCCTTTCCAATGAAGCAAGTTTAATTTAGTAATAGGTGAAAAACCATCCTTACAAAGGTGTTAATCAGAGACTTGGCTTTGTGGACACTTTTCAGAGAACAAATTTGTTAGCATAAAAATAAAGCCAGAAAATGAAGAGCTGTTTAATCACGCAATTTGGTTTTTTTGCCAGCATATTTCTTTTTCTCTGCAACCCACTGCTAAATTGTGCTTCCTAGATGTTTTTATAAAATCACTGAATCAAATCTAACTCTGATTACATCAGAGAAGGCCAGGTACCCTACACCATAACAGGGGGTATGAAATTTGACTTGTCTACTTAAAGATCACCAAGATCTGATAACAAGGTCAATTACGTCCCTGGGTGGGATTGAACCACCAACCTTTTGGTTAATAGCCGTACACACTAACTGATTGCGCCACAGAGACACTTTGCTAAAAGTACATACTGACAAATGCTAATAAGCATTCATCTAAAACGTTTCCTAGAAAAACTTAAAAAAGTCAATAATCTGGAGAGTTTTTGTAAGATGTTTCTTCTATCAACCAACGAAGAAACACATTGGTACTTTCCCATGATGAGTGAGTGCTTCAGGATCTCTTGCACTTACATGTGCAGCAGAGTACAGCAATGGAAGCATGCTGGGCCCATAACCCAGAGGTAGGCAGATTGAAACTATCCTCTGCTATATGCATTTTTTTGTTTGTTAATTAAAGTAATCCAAAACTAGGATTGATATTTTGGCTCTTTTATTTTTACTTAAAGTACAATAACTTTTACCATTTTAATTTGTTTTAATAGTATATTGACAGTATTGTTTTCTTTCAAAAATCCACTTAATTTTCTTTACCCTATTATTAAAATGGTAATTGACAAAAACAAACTACATTGTCACCAGAAGAGCAATACAAAATGTACAAGTGATATATTAAAATCATCTTTCCAGCTTGAATTTCAATGATGCATTGGGGCAACGATTTTGTGAGAAACACCTTCACCCTTAAATAAAGATTTTCTTAATTCCTTACCTGTGTGCTAATTAGATATCACCTTGTTTTCACATTAAACAGACTTCCACATGAGAAAGCAGCAAGGATGCAGTGGCGTTAATGTTTCCTGGTGTCAACCTGTATTATTTCAGTAGACATTGAAATGAGGATGCATCTTGCTGCCTTTCCAATGAAGCAAGTTTAATTTAGTAATAGGTGAAAAACCATCCTTACAAAGGTGTTAATCAGAGACTTGGCTTTGTGGACACTTTTCAGAGAACAAATTTGTTAGCATAAAAATAAAGCCAGAAAATAAAGAGCTGTTTAATCACTCAATTGGATTTTTCTGCCAGCATATTTTTTTTCTCTGCAACCCACTGCTAAATTGTGCTTCCTAGCTGTTTTTATAAAATCACTGAATCAAATCTAACTCTGATTACATCAGAGAAGGCCAGGTACCCTACACCATAACAGGGGGTTTGAAATTTTGACTTGTCTACTTAAAGATCACCAAAATCTGATAACAAGGTCAATTAGGTCCCTGGGTGGGATTGAACCACCAACCTTTTGGTTAATAGCCGTACATACTAACTGATTGCGCCACAGAGACACTTTGCAAAAGTCCATACTGACAAAGGCTAATAAGCATTCATCTAAAACGTTTCCTAGAAAAACTTTAAAAAGTCAATAATCTGGAGAGTTTTTGTAAGATGTTTCTTCCATCAACCAACGAAGAAACACATTGGTACTTTCCCATGATGAGTGAGTGCTTCAGGATCTCTTGAACTTACATGTGCAGCAGAGTACTGCAATGGAAGCATGCTGGGCCCATAACCCAGAGGTAAGCAGATTGAAACTATCCTCTGCTATATGCATTTTTTTTTTGTTAATTTAAGTAATCCAAAACTGGGATTGATATTTTGTCTCTTTTATTTTTACTTAAAGTACAATAACTTTTACCATTTTAATTTGTTTTAATAGTATATTGACAGTATTGTTTTCTTTCAAAAATCCACTTCATTTTCTTTACCCTATTATTAAAATGGTAATTGACAAAAACAAACTACATTGTCACCAGAAGAGCAATACAAAATGTACAAGTGATATATTAAAATCATCTTTCCAGCTTGAATTTCAATGATGCATTGGGGCAACGATTTTGTGAGAAACACCTTCACCCTTAAATAAAGATTTTCTTAATTCCTTACCTGTGTGCTAATTAGATATCACCTTGTTTTCACATTAAACAGACTTCCACATGAGAAAGCAGCAAGGATGCAGTGGCGTTAATGTTTCCTGGTGTCAACCTGTATTATTTCAGTAAACATTGAAATGAGGATGCATCTTGCTGCCTTTCCAATGAAGCAAGTTTAATTTAGTAATAGGTGAAAAACCATCCTTACAAAGGTGTTAATCAGAGACTTGGCTTTGTGGACACTTTTCAGAGAACAAATTTGTTAGCATAAAAATAAAGCCAGAAAATAAAGAGCTGTTTAATCACTCAATTGGATTTTTCTGCCAGCATATTTTTTTTCTCTGCAACCCACTGCTAAATTGTGCTTCCTAGCTGTTTTTATAAAATCACTGAATCAAATCTAACTCTGATTACATCAGAGAAGGCCAGGTACCCTACACCATAACAGGGGGTTTGAAATTTTGACTTGTCTACTTAAAGATCACCAAAATCTGATAACAAGGTCAATTAGGTCCCTGGGTGGGATTGAACCACCAACCTCTTGGTTAATAGCCGTACATACTAACTGATTGCGCCACAGAGACACTTTGCAAAAGTCCATACTGACAAAGGCTAATAAGCATTCATCTAAAACGTTTCCTAGAAAAACTTTAAAAAGTCAATAATCTGGAGAGTTTTTGTAAGATGTTTCTTCCATCAACCAACGAAGAAACACATTGGTACTTTCCCATGATGAGTGAGTGCTTCAGGATCTCTTGAACTTACATGTGCAGCAGAGTACTGCAATGGAAGCATGCTGGGCCCATAACCCAGAGGTAAGCAGATTGAAACTATCCTCTGCTATATGCATTTTTTTTTTGTTAATTAAAGTAATCCAAAACTGGGATTGATATTTTGTCTCTTTTATTTTTACTTAAAGTACAATAACTTTTACCATTTTAATTTGTTTTAATAGTATATTGACAGTATTGTTTTCTTTCAAAAATCCACTTCATTTTCTTTACCCTATTATTAAAATGGTAATTGACAAAAACAAACTACATTGTCACCAGAAGAGCAATACAAAATGTACAAGTGATATATTAAAATCATCTTTCCAGCTTGAATTTCAATGATGCATTGGGGCAACGATTTTGTGAGAAACACCTTCACCCTTAAATAAAGATTTTCTTAATTCCTTACCTGTGTGCTAATTAGATATCACCTTGTTTTCATATTAAACAGACTTCCACATGAGAAAGCAGCAAGGATGCAGTGGCGTTAATGTTTCCTGGTGTCAACCTGTATTATTTCAGTAGACATTGAAATGAGGATGCATCTTGCTGCCTTTCCAATGAAGCAAGTTTAATTTAGTAATAGGTGAAAAACCATCCTTACAAAGGTGTTAATCAGAGACTTGGCTTTGTGGACACTTTTCAGAGAACAAATTTGTTAGCATAAAAATAAAGCCAGAAAATGAAGAGCTATTTAATCACTCAATTGGATTTTTCTGCCAGCATATTTTTTTTCTCTGCAACCCACTGCTAAATTGTGCTTCCTAGCTGTTTTTATAAAATCACTGAATCAAATCTTACTCTGATTACATCAGAGAAGGCCAGGTACCCTACACCATAACAGGGGGTATGAAATTTAACTTGTCTACTTAAAGATCACCAAAATCTGATAACAAGGTCAATTACGTCCCTGGGTGGGATTGAACCACCAACCTTTTGGTTAATAGCCGTACACACTAACTGATTGCGCCACAGAGACACTTTGCTAAAAGTACATACTGACAAATGCTAATAAGCATTCATCTAAAACGTTTCCTAGAAAAACTTAAAAAAGTCAATAATCTGGAGAGTTTTTGTAAGATGTTTCTTCTATCAACCAACGAAGAAACACATTGGTACTTTCCCATGATGAGTGAGTGCTTCAGGATCTCTTGCACTTACATGTGCAGCAGAGTACAGCAATGGAAGCATGCTGGGCCCATAACCCAGAGGTAGGCAGATTGAAACTATCCTCTGCTATATGCATTTTTTTGTTTGTTAATTAAAGTAATCCAAAACTGGGATTGATATTTTGGCTCTTTTATTTTTACTTAAAGTACAATAACTTTTACCATTTTAATTTGTTTTAATAGTATATTGACAGTATTGTTTTCTTTCAAAAATCCACTTAATTTTCTTTACCCTATTATTAAAATGGTAATTGACAAAAACAAACTACATTGTCACCAGAAGAGCAATACAAAATGTACAAGTGATATATTAAAATCATCTTTCCAGCTTGAATTTCAATGATGCATTGGGGCAACGATTTTGTGAGAAACACCTTCACCCTTAAATAAAGATTTTCTTAATTCCTTACCTGTGTGCTAATTAGATATCACCTTGTTTTCACATTAAACAGACTTCCACATGAGAAAGCAGCAAGGATGCAGTGGCGTTAATGTTTCCTGGTGTCAACCTGTATTATTTCAGTAAACATTGAAATGAGGATGCATCTTGCTGCCTTTCCAATGAAGCAAGTTTAATTTAGTAATAGGTGAAAAACCATCCTTACAAAGGTGTTAATCAGAGACTTGGCTTTGTGGACACTTTTCAGAGAACAAATTTGTTAGCATAAAAATAAAGCCAGAAAATAAAGAGCTGTTTAATCACTCAATTGGATTTTTCTGCCAGCATATTTTTTTTCTCTGCAACCCACTGCTAAATTGTACTTCCTAGCTGTTTTTATAAAATCACTGAATCAAATCTAACTCTGATTACATCAGAGAAGGCCAGGTACCCTACACCATAACAGGGGGTTTGAAATTTTGACTTGTCTACTTAAAGATCACCAAAATCTGATAACAAGGTCAATTAGGTCCCTGGGTGGGATTGAACCACCAACCTTTTGGTTAATAGCCGTACATACTAACTGATTGCGCCACAGAGACACTTTGCAAAAGTCCATACTGACAAAGGCTAATAAGCATTCATCTAAAACGTTTCCTAGAAAAACTTTAAAAAGTCAATAATCTGGAGAGTTTTTGTAAGATGTTTCTTCCATCAACCAACGAAGAAACACATTGGTACTTTCCCATGATGAGTGAGTGCTTCAGGATCTCTTGAACTTACATGTGCAGCAGAGTACTGCAATGGAAGCATGCTGGGCCCATAACCCAGAGGTAAGCAGATTGAAACTATCCTCTGCTATATGCATTTTTTTTTTTGTTAATTAAAGTAATCCAAAACTGGGATTGATATTTTGTCTCTTTTATTTTTACTTAAAGTACAATAACTTTTACCATTTTAATTTGTTTTAATAGTATATTGACAGTATTGTTTTCTTTCAAAAATCCACTTCATTTTCTTTACCCTATTATTAAAATGGTAATTGACAAAAACAAACTACATTGTCACCAGAAGAGCAATACAAAATGTACAAGTGATATATTAAAATCATCTTTCCAGCTTGAATTTCAATGATGCATTGGGGCAACGATTTTGTGAGAAACATCTTCACCCTTAAATAAAGATTTTCTTAATTCCTTACCTGTGTGCTAATTAGATATCACCTTGTTTTCATATTAAACAGACTTCCACATGAGAAAGCAGCAAGGATGCAGTGGCGTTAATGTTTCCTGGTGTCAACCTGTATTATTTCAGTAGACATTGAAATGAGGATGCATCTTGCTGCCTTTCCAATGAAGCAAGTTTAATTTAGTAATAGGTGAAAAACCATCCTTACAAAGGTGTTAATCAGAGACTTGGCTTTGTGGACACTTTTCAGAGAACAAATTTGTTAGCATAAAAATAAAGCCAGAAAATAAAGAGCTGTTTAATCACTCAATTGGATTTTTCTGCCAGCATATTTTTTTTCTCTGCAACCCACTGCTAAATTGTGCTTCCTAGATGTTTTTATAAAATCACTGAATCAAATCTAACTCTGTTTACATCAGAGAAGGCCAAGTACCCTACACCATAACAGGGGGTTTGAAATTTTGACTTGTCTACTTAAAGATCACCAAAATCTGATAACAAGGTCAATTAGGTCCCTGGGTGGGATTGAACCACCAACCTTTTGGTTAATAGCCGTACATACTAACTGATTGCGCCACAGAGACACTTTGCAAAAATCCATACTGACAAAGGCTAATAAGCATTCATCTAAAACGTTTCCTAGCAAAACTTTAAAAAGTCAATAATCTGGAGAATTTTTGTAAGATGTTTCTTCCATCAACCAACGAAGAAACACATTGGTACTTTCCCGTGATGAGTGAGTGCTTCAGGATCTCTTGCACTTACATGTGCAGCAGAGTACAGCAATGGAAGCATGCTGGACCCATAACCCAGAGGTAGGCAGATTGAAACTATCCTCTGCTGTATGCTTTTTTTTTTTGTTAATTAAAGTAATCCAAAACTGGGATTGATATTTTGGCTCTTTTATTTTTACTTAAAGTACAATAACTTTTACCATTTTAATTTGTTTTAATAGTATATTGACAGTATTGTTGTCTTTCAAAAATCCACTTAATTTTCTTTACCCTATTATTAAATGGTAATTGACAAAAACAAACTACATTGTCACCAGAAGAGCAATACAAAATGTACAAGTGATATATTAAAATCATCTTTCCAGCTTGAATTTCAATGATGCATTGGGGCAACGATTTTGTGAGAAACATCTTCACCCTTAAATAAAGATTTTCTTAATTCCTTACCTGTGTGCTAATTAGATATCACCTTGTTTTCACATTAAACAGACTTCCACATGAGAAAGCAGCAAGGATGCACTGGCGTTAATGTTTCCTGGTGTCAACTTGTATTATTTCAGTAGACATTGAAATGAGGATGCATCTTGCTGCCTTTCCAATGAAGCAAGTTTAATTTAGTAATAGGTGAAAAACCATCCTTACAAAGGTGTTAATCAGAGACTTGGCTTTGTGGACACTTTTCAGAGAACAAATTTGTTAGCATAAAAATAAAGCCAGAAAATAAAGAGCTGTTTAATCACTCAATTGGATTTTTCTGCCAGCATATTTTTTTTCTCTGCAACCCACTGCTAAATTGTGCTTCCTAGCTGTTTTTATAAAATCACTGAATCAAATCTAACTCTGATTACATCAGAGAAGGCCAGGTACCCTACACCATAACAGGGGGTTTGAAATTTTGACTTGTCTACTTAAACATCACCAAAATCTGATAACAAGGTCAATTAGGTCCCTGGGTGGGATTGAACCACCAACCTTTTGGTTAATAGCCGTACATACTAACTGATTGCGCCACAGAGACACTTTGCAAAAGTCCATACTGACAAAGGCTAATAAGCATTCATCTAAAACGTTTCCTAGAAAAACTTTAAAAAGTCAATAATCTGGAGAGTTTTTGTAAAATGTTTCTTCCATCAACCAACGAAGAAACACATTGGTACTTTCCCATGATGAGTGAGTGCTTCAGGATCTCTTGAACTTACATGTGCAGCAGAGTACTGCAATGGAAGCATGCTGGGCCCATAACCCAGAGGTAAGCAGATTGAAACTATCCTCTGCTATATGCATTTTTTTTTGTTAATTTAAGTAATCCAAAACTGGGATTGATATTTTGTCTCTTTTATTTTTACTTAAAGTACAATAACTTTTACCATTTTAATTTGTTTTAATAGTATATTGACAGTATTGTTTTCTTTCAAAAATCCACTTCATTTTCTTTACCCTATTATTAAAATGGTAATTGACAAAAACAAACTACATTGTCACCAGAAGAGCAATACAAAATGTACAAGTGATATATTAAAATCATCTTTCCATCTTGAATTTCAATGATGCATTGGGGCAACGATTTTGTGAGAAACACCTTCACCCTTAAATAAAGATTTTCTTAATTCCTTACCTGTGTGCTAATTAGATATCACCTTGTTTTCACATTAAACAGACTTCCACATGAGAAAGCAGCAAGGATGCAGTGGCGTTAATGTTTCCTGGTGTCAACCTGTATTATTTCAGTAAACATTGAAATGAGGATGCATCTTGCTGCCTTTCCAATGAAGCAAGTTTAATTTAGTAATAGGTGAAAAACCATCCTTACAAAGGTGTTAATCAGAGACTTGGCTTTGTGGACACTTTTCAGAGAACAAATTTGTTAGCATAAAAATAAAGCCAGAAAATAAAGAGCTGTTTAATCACTCAATTGGATTTTTCTGCCAGCATATTTTTTTTCTCTGCAACCCACTGCTAAATTGTGCTTCCTAGCTGTTTTTATAAAATCACTGAATCAAATCTAACTCTGATTACATCAGAGAAGGCCAGGTACCCTACACCATAACAGGGGGTTTGAAATTTTGACTTGTCTACTTAAAGATCACCAAAATCTGATAACAAGGTCAATTAGGTCCCTGGGTGGGATTGAACCACCAACCTCTTGGTTAATAGCCGTACATACTAACTGATTGCGCCACAGAGACACTTTGCAAAAGTCCATACTGACAAAGGCTAATAAGCATTCATCTAAAACGTTTCCTAGAAAAACTTTAAAAAGTCAATAATCTGGAGAGTTTTTGTAAGATGTTTCTTCCATCAACCAACGAAGAAACACATTGGTACTTTCCCATGATGAGTGAGTGCTTCAGGATCTCTTGAACTTACATGTGCAGCAGAGTACTGCAATGGAAGCATGCTGGGCCCATAACCCAGAGGTAAGCAGATTGAAACTATCCTCTG
Organism: Pseudophryne corroboree; assembly: GCF_028390025.1. NCBI lineage: Eukaryota > Metazoa > Chordata > Amphibia > Anura > Myobatrachidae > Pseudophryne > Pseudophryne corroboree. The sequence continues at coordinate 46,677 of NW_026970032.1, forward strand.
CTATATGCATTTTTTTTTTGTTAATTAAAGTAATCCAAAACTGGGATTGATATTTTGTCTCTTTTATTTTTACTTAAAGTACAATAACTTTTACCATTTTAATTTGTTTTAATAGTATATTGACAGTATTGTTTTCTTTCAAAAATCCACTTCATTTTCTTTACCCTATTATTAAAATGGTAATTGACAAAAACAAACTACATTGTCACCAGAAGAGCAATACAAAATGTACAAGTGATATATTAAAATCATCTTTCCAGCTTGAATTTCAATGATGCATTGGGGCAACGATTTTGTGAGAAACACCTTCACCCTTAAATAAAGATTTTCTTAATTCCTTACCTGTGTGCTAATTAGATATCACCTTGTTTTCATATTAAACAGACTTCCACATGAGAAAGCAGCAAGGATGCAGTGGCGTTAATGTTTCCTGGTGTCAACCTGTATTATTTCAGTAGACATTGAAATGAGGATGCATCTTGCTGCCTTTCCAATGAAGCAAGTTTAATTTAGTAATAGGTGAAAAACCATCCTTACAAAGGTGTTAATCAGAGACTTGGCTTTGTGGACACTTTTCAGAGAACAAATTTGTTAGCATAAAAATAAAGCCAGAAAATGAAGAGCTATTTAATCACTCAATTGGATTTTTCTGCCAGCATATTTTTTTTCTCTGCAACCCACTGCTAAATTGTGCTTCCTAGCTGTTTTTATAAAATCACTGAATCAAATCTAACTCTGATTACATCAGAGAAGGCCAGGTACCCTACACCATAACAGGGGGTATGAAATTTAACTTGTCTACTTAAAGATCACCAAAATCTGATAACAAGGTCAATTACGTCCCTGGGTGGGATTGAACCACCAACCTTTTGGTTAATAGCCGTACACACTAACTGATTGCGCCACAGAGACACTTTGCTAAAAGTACATACTGACAAATGCTAATAAGCATTCATCTAAAACGTTTCCTAGAAAAACTTAAAAAAGTCAATAATCTGGAGAGTTTTTGTAAGATGTTTCTTCTATCAACCAACGAAGAAACACATTGGTACTTTCCCATGATGAGTGAGTGCTTCAGGATCTCTTGCACTTACATGTGCAGCAGAGTACAGCAATGGAAGCATGCTGGGCCCATAACCCAGAGGTAGGCAGATTGAAACTATCCTCTGCTATATGCATTTTTTTGTTTGTTAATTAAAGTAATCCAAAACTGGGATTGATATTTTGGCTCTTTTATTTTTACTTAAAGTACAATAACTTTTACCATTTTAATTTGTTTTAATAGTATATTGACAGTATTGTTTTCTTTCAAAAATCCACTTAATTTTCTTTACCCTATTATTAAAATGGTAATTGACAAAAACAAACTACATTGTCACCAGAAGAGCAATACAAAATGTACAAGTGATATATTAAAATCATCTTTCCAGCTTGAATTTCAATGATGCATTGGGGCAACGATTTTGTGAGAAACACCTTCACCCTTAAATAAAGATTTTCTTAATTCCTTACCTGTGTGCTAATTAGATATCACCTTGTTTTCACATTAAACAGACTTCCACATGAGAAAGCAGCAAGGATGCAGTGGCGTTAATGTTTCCTGGTGTCAACCTGTATTATTTCAGTAAACATTGAAATGAGGATGCATCTTGCTGCCTTTCCAATGAAGCAAGTTTAATTTAGTAATAGGTGAAAAACCATCCTTACAAAGGTGTTAATCAGAGACTTGGCTTTGTGGACACTTTTCAGAGAACAAATTTGTTAGCATAAAAATAAAGCCAGAAAATAAAGAGCTGTTTAATCACTCAATTGGATTTTTCTGCCAGCATATTTTTTTTCTCTGCAACCCACTGCTAAATTGTGCTTCCTAGCTGTTTTTATAAAATCACTGAATCAAATCTAACTCTGATTACATCAGAGAAGGCCAGGTACCCTACACCATAACAGGGGGTTTGAAATTTTGACTTGTCTACTTAAAGATCACCAAAATCTGATAACAAGGTCAATTAGGTCCCTGGGTGGGATTGAACCACCAACCTTTTGGTTAATAGCCGTACATACTAACTGATTGCGCCACAGAGACACTTTGCAAAAGTCCATACTGACAAAGGCTAATAAGCATTCATCTAAAACGTTTCCTAGAAAAACTTTAAAAAGTCAATAATCTGGAGAGTTTTTGTAAGATGTTTCTTCCATCAACCAACGAAGAAACACATTGGTACTTTCCCATGATGAGTGAGTGCTTCAGGATCTCTTGAACTTACATGTGCAGCAGAGTACTGCAATGGAAGCATGCTGGGCCCATAACCCAGAGGTAAGCAGATTGAAACTATCCTCTGCTATATGCATTTTTTTTTGTTAATTAAAGTAATCCAAAACTGGGATTGATATTTTGTCTCTTTTATTTTTACTTAAAGTACAATAACTTTTACCATTTTAATTTGTTTTAATAGTATATTGACAGTATTGTTTTCTTTCAAAAATCCACTTCATTTTCTTTACCCTATTATTAAAATGGTAATTGACAAAAACAAACTACATTGTCACCAGAAGAGCAATACAAAATGTACAAGTGATATATTAAAATCATCTTTCCAGCTTGAATTTCAATGATGCATTGGGGCAACGATTTTGTGAGAAACATCTTCACCCTTAAATAAAGATTTTCTTAATTCCTTACCTGTGTGCTAATTAGATATCACCTTGTTTTCATATTAAACAGACTTCCACATGAGAAAGCAGCAAGGATGCAGTGGCGTTAATGTTTCCTGGTGTCAACCTGTATTATTTCAGTAGACATTGAAATGAGGATGCATCTTGCTGCCTTTCCAATGAAGCAAGTTTAATTTAGTAATAGGTGAAAAACCATCCTTACAAAGGTGTTAATCAGAGACTTGGCTTTGTGGACACTTTTCAGAGAACAAATTTGTTAGCATAAAAATAAAGCCAGAAAATAAAGAGCTGTTTAATCACTCAATTGGATTTTTCTGCCAGCATATTGTTTTTCTCTGCAACCCACTGCTAAATTGTGCTTCCTAGATGTTTTTATAAAATCACTGAATCAAATCTAACTCTGTTTACATCAGAGAAGGCCAAGTACCCTACACCATAACAGGGGGTTTGAAATTTTGACTTGTCTACTTAAAGATCACCAAAATCTGATAACAAGGTCAATTAGGTCCCTGGGTGGGATTGAACCACCAACCTTTTGGTTAATAGCCGTACATACTAACTGATTGCGCCACAGAGACACTTTGCAAAAATCCATACTGACAAAGGCTAATAAGCATTCATCTAAAACGTTTCCTAGCAAAACTTTAAAAAGTCAATAATCTGGAGAATTTTTGTAAGATGTTTCTTCCATCAACCAACGAAGAAACACATTGGTACTTTCCCGTGATGAGTGAGTGCTTCAGGATCTCTTGCACTTACATGTGCAGCAGAGTACAGCAATGGAAGCATGCTGGACCCATAACCCAGAGGTAGGCAGATTGAAACTATCCTCTGCTGTATGCTTTTTTTTTTTGTTAATTAAAGTAATCCAAAACTGGGATTGATATTTTGGCTCTTTTATTTTTACTTAAAGTACAATAACTTTTACCATTTTAATTTGTTTTAATAGTATATTGACAGTATTGTTGTCTTTCAAAAATCCACTTAATTTTCTTTACCCTATTATTAAATGGTAATTGACAAAAACAAACTACATTGTCACCAGAAGAGCAATACAAAATGTACAAGTGATATATTAAAATCATCTTTCCAGCTTGAATTTCAATGATGCATTGGGGCAACGATTTTGTGAGAAACATCTTCACCCTTAAATAAAGATTTTCTTAATTCCTTACCTGTGTGCTAATTAGATATCACCTTGTTTTCACATTAAACAGACTTCCACATGAGAAAGCAGCAAGGATGCAGTGGCGTTAATGTTTCCTGGTGTCAACTTGTATTATTTCAGTAGACATTGAAATGAGGATGCATCTTGCTGCCTTTCCAATGAAGCAAGTTTAATTTAGTAATAGGTGAAAAACCATCCTTACAAAGGTGTTAATCAGAGACTTGGCTTTGTGGACACTTTTCAGAGAACAAATTTGTTAGCATAAAAATAAAGCCAGAAAATGAAGAGCTGTTTAATCACTCAATTGGATTTTTCTGCCAGCATATTTTTTTTCTCTGCAACCCACTGCTAAATTGTGCTTCCTAGCTGTTTTTTATAAAATCACTGAATCAAATCTAACTCTGATTACATCAGAGAAGGCCATGTACCCTACACCATAAGAGGAGGTTTGAAATTTTGACTTGTCTACTTAAATATCACCAAAATCTGATCACAAGGTTAATTACGTCCCTGGGTGGGATTGAACCACCAACCTTTTGGTTAATAGCCAAACACACTAACCGATTGCGCCACAGAGACACTTTGCAAAAAGTACATACTGACAAAGGCTAATAAGCATACATCTAGAACGTTTCCTAGAAAAACATTAAAAAATCAATAATCTGGAGAGTTTTTGTAAGATGTTTCTTCCATCAACCAACGAATAAACACATTGGTACTTTCCCATGATGAGTGAGTGCTTCAGGATCTCTTGCACTTACATGGGCAGCAGAGTACTGCAATGGAAGCATGCTGGACCCATAACCCAGAGGTAGGCAGATTGAAACTATCCTTTGCTATATGCATTTTTTTTGTTAATTTAAGTAATCAAAACTGGGATTGATTTTTTTGCTCTTTTATTTTTACTTAAAGTACAATAACTTTTACCATTTTAATTTGTTTTAATAGTATATTGACAGTATAGTTTTCTTTCAAAAATCCACTTAATTTTCTTTACCCTGTTATTAAAATGGTAATTGACAAAAAAACGACATTGTCACCAGAAGAGCAATACAAAATGTACAAGTGATATATTAAAATCATCTTTCCAGCTTGAATTTCAATGATGCATTGGGGCAACGATTTTGTGAGAAACATCTTCACCCTTAAATAAAGATTTTCTTAATTCCTTACCTGTGTGCTAATTAGATATCACCTTGTTTTCATATTAAACAGACTTCCACATGAGAAAGCAGCAAGGATGCAGTGGCGTTAATGTTTCCTGGTGTCAACCTGTATTATTTCAGTAGACATTGAAATGAGGATGCATCTTGCTGCCTTTCCAATGAAGCAAGTTTAATTTAGTAATAGGTGAAAAACCATCCTTACAAAGGTGTTAATCAGAGACTTGGCTTTGTGGACACTTTTCAGAGAACAAATTTGTTAGCATAAAAATAAAGCCAGAAAATGAAGAGCTGTTTAATCACTCGATTGGATTTTTCTGCCAGCATATTTTTTTTCTCTGCAACCCACTGCTAAATTGTGCTTCCTAGCTGTTTTTATGAAATCACTGAATCAAATCTAACTCTGATTACATCAGAGAAGGCCAGGTACCCTACACCATAACAGGGAGTTTGAAATTTTGACTTGTCTACTTAAAGATCACCAAAATCTGATAACAAGGTCAATTAGGTCCCTGGGTGGGATTGAACCACCAACCTTATGGTTAATAGCCGTACATACTAACTGATTGCGCCACAGAGACACTTTGCAAAAGTCTATACTGACAAAGGCTAATAAGCATTCATCTAAAACGTTTCCTAGAAAAACTTTAAAAAGTCAATAATCTGGAGAGTTTTTGTAAGATGTTTCTTCCATCAACCAACGAAGAAACACATTGGTACTTTCCCATGATGAGTGAGTGCTTCAGGATCTCTTGCACTTACATGTGCAGCAGAGTACTGCAATGGAAGCATGCTGGGCCCATAACCCAGAGGTAGGCAGATTGAAACTATCCTCTGCTATATGCATTTTTTTTGTTAATTAAAGTAATCCAAAACTGGGATTGATATTTTGTCTCTTTTATTTTTACTTAAAGTACAATAACTTTTACCATTTTAATTTGTTTTAATAGTATATTGACAGTATTGTTTTCTTTCAAAAATCCACTTCATTTTCTTTACCCTATTATTAAAATGGTAATTGACAAAAACAAACTACATTGTCACCAGAAGAGCAATACAAAATGTACAAGTGATATATTAAAATCATCTTTCCAGCTTGAATTTCAATGATGCATTGGGGCAACGATTTTGTGAGAAACATCTTCACCCTTAAATAAAGATTTTCTTAATTCCTTACCTGTGTGCTAATTAGATATCACCTTGTTTTCATATTAAACAGACTTCCACATGAGAAAGCAGCAAGGATGCAGTGGCGTTAATGTTTCCTGGTGTCAACTTGTATTATTTCAGTAGACATTGAAATGAGGATGCATCTTGCTGCCTTTCCAATGAAGCAAGTTTAATTTAGTAATAGGTGAAAAACCATCCTTACAAAGGTGTTAATCAGAGACTTGGCTTTGTGGACACTTTTCAGAGAACAAATTTGTTAGCATAAAAATAAAGCCAGAAAATGAAGAGCTGTTTAATCACGCAATTTGGTTTTTTTGCCAGCATATTTCTTTTTCTCTGCAACCCACTGCTAAATTGTGCTTCCTAGATGTTTTTATAAAATCACTGAATCAAATCTAACTCTGATTACATCAGAGAAGGCCAGGTACCCTACACCATAACAGGGGGTATGAAATTTGACTTGTCTACTTAAAGATCACCAAAATCTGATAACAAGGTCAATTACGTCCCTGGGTGGGATTGAACCACCAACCTTTTGGTTAATAGCCGTACACACTAACTGATTGCGCCACAGAGACACTTTGCTAAAAGTACATACTGACAAATGCTAATAAGCATTCATCTAAAACGTTTCCTAGAAAAACTTAAAAAAGTCAATAATCTGGAGAGTTTTTGTAAGATGTTTCTTCTATCAACCAATGAAGAAACACATTGGTACTTTCCCATGATGAGTGAGTGCTTCAGGATCTCTTGCACTTACATGTGCAGCAGAGTACAGCAATGGAAGCATGCTGGGCCCATAACCCAGAGGTAGGCAGATTGAAACTATCCTCTGCTATATGCATTTTTTTGTTTGTTAATTAAAGTAATCCAAAACTGGGATTGATATTTTGGCTCTTTTATTTTTACTTAAAGTACAATAACTTTTACCATTTTAATTTGTTTTAATAGTATATTGACAGTATTGTTTTCTTTCAAAAATCCACTTAATTTTCTTTACCCTATTATTAAAATGGTAATTGACAAAAACAAACTACATTGTCACCAGAAGAGCAATACAAAATGTACAAGTGATATATTAAAATCATCTTTCCAGCTTGAATTTCAATGATGCATTGGGGCAACGATTTTGTGAGAAACACCTTCACCCTTAAATAAAGATTTTCTTAATTCCTTACCTGTGTGCTAATTAGATATCACCTTGTTTTCACATTAAACAGACTTCCACATGAGAAAGCAGCAAGGATGCAGTGGCGTTAATGTTTCCTGGTGTCAACCTGTATTATTTCAGTAGACATTGAAATGAGGATGCATCTTGCTGCCTTTCCAATGAAGCAAGTTTAATTTAGTAATAGGTGAAAAACCATCCTTACAAAGGTGTTAATCAGAGACTTGGCTTTGTGGACACTTTTCAGAGAACAAATTTGTTAGCATAAAAATAAAGCCAGAAAATAAAGAGCTGTTTAATCACTCAATTGGATTTTTCTGCCAGCATATTTTTTTTCTCTGCAACCCACTGCTAAATTGTGCTTCCTAGCTGTTTTTATAAAATCACTGAATCAAATCTAACTCTGATTACATCAGAGAAGGCCAGGTACCCTACACCATAACAGGGGGTTTGAAATTTTGACTTGTCTACTTAAAGATCACCAAAATCTGATAACAAGGTCAATTAGGTCCCTGGGTGGGATTGAACCACCAACCTTTTGGTTAATAGCCGTACATACTAACTGATTGCGCCACAGAGACACTTTGCAAAAGTCCATACTGACAAAGGCTAATAAGCATTCATCTAAAACGTTTCCTAGAAAAACTTTAAAAAGTCAATAATCTGGAGAGTTTTTGTAAGATGTTTCTTCCATCAACCAACGAAGAAACACATTGGTACTTTCCCATGATGAGTGAGTGCTTCAGGATCTCTTGAACTTACATGTGCAGCAGAGTACTGCAATGGAAGCATGCTGGGCCCATAACCCAGAGGTAAGCAGATTGAAACTATCCTCTGCTATATGCATTTTTTTTTGTTAATTAAAGTAATCCAAAACTGGGATTGATATTTTGTCTCTTTTATTTTTACTTAAAGTACAATAACTTTTACCATTTTAATTTGTTTTAATAGTATATTGACAGTATTGTTTTCTTTCAAAAATCCACTTAATTTTCTTTACCCTATTATTAAAATGGTAATTGACAAAAACAAACTACATTGTCACCAGAAGAGCAATACAAAATGTACAAGTGATATATTAAAATCATCTTTCCAGCTTGAATTTCAATGATGCATTGGGTCAACAATTTTGTGAGAAACATCTTCACCCTTAAATAAAGATTTTCTTAATTCCTTACCTGTGTGCTAATTATATATCACCTTGTTTTCACATTAAACAGACTTCCACATGAGAAAGCAGCAAGGATGCAGTGGCGTTAATGTTTCCTGGTGTCAACTTGTATTATTTCAGTAGACATTGAAATGAGGATGCATCTCGCTGCCTTTCCAATGAAGCAAGTTTAATTTAGTAATAGGTGAAAAACCATCCTTACAAAGGTGTTAATCAGAGACTTGGCTTTGTGGACACTTTTCAGAGAACAAATTTGTTAGCATAAAAATAAAGCCAGAAAATGATGAGCTGTTTAATCACTCGATTGGATTTTTCTGCCAGCATATTTTTTTTCTCTGCAACCCACTGCTAAATTGTGCTTCCTAGCTGTTTTTTATAAAATCACTGAATCAAATCTAACTCTGATTACATCAGAGAAGGCCATGTACCCTACACCATAAGAGGAAGTTTGAAATTTTGACTTGTCTACTTAAATATCACCAAAATCTGATCACAAGGTTAATTACATCCCTGGGTGGGATTGAACCACCAACCTTTTGGTTAATAGCCAAACACACTAACCGATTGCGCCACAGAGACACTTTGCAAAAAGTACATCCTGACAAAGGCTAATAAGCATACATCTAGAACGTTTCCTAGAAAAACATTAAAAAATCAATAATCTGGAGAGTTTTTGTAAGATGTTTCTTCCATCAACCAACGAATAAACACATTGGTACTTTCCCATGATGAGTGAGTGCTTCAGGATCTCTTGCACTTACATGGGCAGCAGAGTACTGCAATGGAAGCATGCTGGACCCATAACCCAGAGGTAGGCAGATTGAAACTATCCTTTGCTATATGCATTTTTTTTGTTAATTTAAGTAATCAAAACTGGGATTGATATTTTTGCTCTTTTATTTTTACTTAAAGTACAATAACTTTTACCATTTTAATTTGTTTTAATAGTATATTGACAGTATAGTTTTCTTTCAAAAATCCACTTAATTTTCTTTACCCTGTTATTAAAATGGTAATTGACAAAAAAACTACATTGTCACCAGAAGAGCAATACAAAATGTACAAGTGATATATTAAAATCATCTTTCCAGCTTGAATTTCAATGATGCATTGGGGCAACAATTTTGTGAGAAACATCTTCACCCTTAAATAAAGATTTTCATAATTCCTTACCTGTGTGCTAATTAGATATCACCTTGTTTTCACATTAAACAGACTTCCACACGAGAAAGCAGCAAGGATGCAGTGGCGTTAATGTTTCCTGGTGTCAACCTGTATTATTTCAGTAGACATTGAAATGAGGATGCATCTTGCTGCCTTTCCAATGAAGCAAGTTTAATTTAGTAATAGGTGAAAAACCATCCTTACAAAGGTGTTAATCAGAGACTTGGCTTTGTGGACACTTTTCAGAGAACAAATTTGTTAGCATAAAAATAAAGCCAGAAAATAAAGAGCTGTTTAATCACGCAATTTGATTTTTTTGCCAGCATATTTCTTTTTCTCTGCAACCCACTGCTAAATTGTGCTTCCTAGATGTTTTTATAAAATCACTGAATCAAATCTAACTCTGATTACATCAGAGAAGGCCAGGTACCCTACACCATAACAGGGGGTATGAAATTTGACTTGTCTACTTAAAGATCACCAAAATCTGATAACAAGGTCAATTAGGTCCCTGGGTGGGATTGAACCACCAACCTTTTGGTTAATAGCCGTACATACTAACTGATTGCGCCACAGAGACACTTTGCAAAAGTTCATACTGCAAAGGCTAATTAGCATTCATCTAAAACGTTTCCTAGAAAAACTTTAAAAAGTCAATAATCTGGAGAGTTTTTGTAAGATGTTTCTTCCATCAACCAACGAAGAAACACATTGGTACTTTCCCATGATGAGTGAGTGCTTCAGGATCTCTTAAACTTACATGTGCAGCAGAGTACTGCAATGGAAGCATGCTGGGCCCATAACCCAGAGGTAAGCAGATTGAAACTATCCTCTGCTATATGCATTTTTTTTTTGTTAATTAAAGTAATCCAAAACTGGGATTGATATTTTGTCTCTTTTATTTTTACTTAAAGTACAATAACTTTTACCATTTTAATTTGTTTTAATAGTATATTGACAGTATTGTTTTCTTTCAAAAATCCACTTCATTTTCTTTACCCTATTATTAAAATGGTAATTGACAAAAACAAACTACATTGTCACCAGAAGAGCAATACAAAATGTACAAGTGATATATTAAAATCATCTTTCCAGCTTGAATTTCAATGATGCATTGGGTCAACAATTTTGTGAGAAACATCTTCACCCTTAAATAAAGATTTTCTTAATTCCTTACCTGTGTGCTAATTATATATCACCTTGTTTTCACATTAAACAGACTTCCACATGAGAAAGCAGCAAGGATGCAGTGGCGTTAATGTTTCCTGGTGTCAACTTGTATTATTTCAGTAGACATTGAAATGAGGATGCATCTTGCTGCCTTTCCAATGAAGCAAGTTTAATTTAGTAATAGGTGAAAAACCATCCTTACAAAGGTGTTAATCAGAGACTTGGCTTTGTGGACACTTTTCAGAGAACAAATTTGTTAGCATAAAAATAAAGCCAGAAAATGAAGAGCTGTTTAATCACTCAATTGGATTTTTCTGCCAGCATATTTTTTTTCTCTGCAACCCACTGCTAAATTGTGCTTCCTAGCTGTTTTTTATAAAATCACTGAATCAAATCTAACTCTGATTACATCAGAGAAGGCCAGGTACCCTACACAATAAGAGGGGGTTTGAAATTTTGACTTGTCTACTTTAATATCACCAAAATCTGATCACAAGGTCAATTACGTCCCTGGGTGGGATTGAACCACCAACCTTTTGGTTAATAGCCGAACACACTAACCGATTGCGCCACCGAGACACTTTGCAAACAGTGCTTTTGGTTAATAGCCGTACATACTAACTGATTGCGCCACAGAGACACTTTGCAAAAGTCCATACTGACAAAGGCTAATAAGCATTCATCTAAAACGTTTCCTAGCAAAACTTTAAAAAGTCAATAATCTGGAGAGTTTTTGTAAGATGTTTCTTCCATCAACCAACGAAGAAACACATTGGTACTTTCCCATGATGAGTGAGTGCTTCAGGATCTCATGCACTTACATGTGCAGCAGAGTACTGCAATGGAAGCATGCTGGACCCATAACCCAGAGGTAGGCAGATTGAAACTATCCTTTGCTATATGCATTTTTTTTGTTAATTTAAGTAATCAAAACTGGGATTGATATTTTTGCTCTTTTATTTTTACTTAAAGTACAATAACTTTTACCATTTTAATTTGTTTTAATAGTATATTGACAGTATAGTTTTCTTTCAAAAATCCACTTAATTTTCTTTACCCTGTTATTAAAATGGTAATTGACAAAAAAACTACATTGTCACCAGAAGAGCAATACAAAATGTACAAGTGATATATTAAAATCATCTTTCCAGCTTGAATTTCAATGATGCATTGGGGCAACAATTTTGTGAGAAACATCTTCACCCTTAAATAAAGATTTTCGTAATTCCTTACCTGTGTGCTAATTAGATATCACCTTGTTTTCACATTAAACAGACTTCCACACGAGAAAGCAGCAAGGATGCAGTGGCGTTAATGTTTCCTGGTGTCAACCTGTATTATTTCAGTAGACATTGAAATGAGGATGCATCTTGCTGCCTTTCCAATGAAGCAAGTTTAATTTAGTAATAGGTGAAAAACCATCCTTACAAAGGTGTTAATCAGAGACTTGGCTTTGTGGACACTTTTCAGAGAACAAATTTGTTAGCATAAAAATAAAGCCAGAAAATGAAGAGCTGTTTAATCACTCAATTGGATTTTTCTGCCAGCATATTTTTTTTCTCTGCAACCCACTGTAAAATTGTGCTTCCTAGCTGTTTTTTATAAAATCACTGAATCAAATCTAACTCTGATTACATCAGAGAAGGCCAGGTACCCTACACAATAAGAGGGGGTTTGAAATTTTGACTTGTCTACTTAAATATCACCAAAATGTGATCACAAGGTCAATTATGTCCCTGGGTGGGATTGAACCACCAAACTTTTGGTTAATAGCCGAACACACTAACCGATTGCGCCACCGAGACACTTTGCAAACAGTACATACTGACAAAGGCTAATAAGCATACATCTAGAACGTTTCCTAGAAAAACATTAAAAAATCAATAATCTGGAGAGTTTTTGTAAGATGTTTCTTCCATCAACCAATGAATAAACACATTGGTACTTTCCCATGATGAGTGAGTGCTTCAGGATCTCTTGCACTTACATGTGCAGCAGAGTACTGCAATGGAAGCATGCTGGATCCATAACCCAGAGGTAGGCAGATTGAAACTATCCTTTGCTATATGCATTTTTTTTTGTTAATTTAAGTAATCAAAACTGGGATTGATATTTTTTCTCTTTTATTTTTACTTAAAGTACAATAACTTTTACCATTTTTAATTTGTTTTAATAGTATATTGACAGTATAGTTTTCTTTCAAAAATCCACTTAATTTTCTTTACCCTATTATTAAAATGGTAATTGACAAAAAAAACTACATTGTCACCAGAAGAGCAATACAAAATGTACAAGTGATATATTAAAATCATCTTTCCAGCTTGAATTTCAATGATGCATTGGGTCAACAATTTTGTGAGAAACATCTTCACCCTTAAATAAAGATTTTCTTAATTCCTTACCTGTGTGCTAATTAGATATCACCTTGTTTTCACATTAAACAGACTTCCACATGAGAAAGCAGCAAGGATGCAGTGGCGTTAATGTTTCCTGGTGTCAACCTGTATTATTTCAGTAGACATTGAAATGAGGATGCATCTTGCTGCCTTTCCAATGAAGCAAGTTTAATTTAGTAATAGGTGAAAAACCATCCCTACAAAGGTGTTAATCAGAGACTTGGCTTTGTGGACACTTTTCAGAGAACAAATTTGTTAGCATAAAAATAAAGCCAGAAAATAAAGAGCTGTTTAATCACGCAATTTGATTTTTTTGCCAGCATATTTCTTTTTCTCTGCAACCCACTGCTAAATTGTGCTTCCTAGATGTTTTTATAAAATCACTGAATCAAATCTAACTCTGATTACATCAGAGAAGGCCAGGTACCCTACACCATAACAGGGGGTATGAAATTTGACTTGTCTACTTAAAGATCACCAAAATCTGATAAAAAGGTCAATTAGGTCCCTGGGTGGGATTGAACCACCAACCTTTTGGTTAATAGCCGTACATACTAACTGATTGCGCCACAGAGACACTTTGCAAAAGTTCATACTGCAAAGGCTAATTAGCATTCATCTAAAACGTTTCCTAGAAAAACTTTAAAAAGTCAATAATCTGGAGAGTTTTTGTAAGATGTTTCTTCCATCAACCAACGAAGAAACACATTGGTACTTTCCCATGATGAGTGAGTGCTTCAGGATCTCTTGCACTTACATGTGCAGCAGAGTACTGCAATGGAAGCATGCTGGGCCCATAACCCAGAGGTAGGCAGATTGAAACTATCCTCTGCTATATGCATTTTTTTTTGTTAATTAAAGTAATCCAAAACTGGGATTGATATTTTGTCTCTTTTATTTTTACTTAAAGTACAATAACTTTTACCATTTTAATTTGTTTTAATAGTATATTGACAGTATTGTTTTCTTTCAAAAATCCAATTCATTTTCTTTACCCTATTATTAAAATGGTAATTGACAAAAACAAACTACATTGTCACCAGAAGAGCAATACAAAATGTACAAGTGATATATTAAAATCACCTTTCAGCTTGAATTTCAATGATGCATTGGGGCAACAATTTTGTGAGAAACATCTTCACCCTTAAATAAAGATTTTCTTAATTCCTTACCTGTGTGCTAATTAGATATCACCTTGTTTTCATATTAAACAGACTTCCACATGAGAAAGCAGCAAGGATGCAGTGGCGTTAATGTTTCCTGGTGTCAACCTGTATTATTTCAGTAGACATTGAAATGAGGATGCATCTTGCTGCCTTTCCAATGAAGCAAGTTTAATTTAGTAATAGGTGAAAAACCATCCTTACAAAGGTGTTAATCAGAGACTTGGCTTTGTGGACACTTTTCAGAGAACAAATTTGTTAGCATAAAAATAAAGCCAGAAAATAAAGAGCTGTTTAATCACTCAATTGGATTTTTCTGCCAGCATATTTTTTTTCTCTGCAACCCACTGCTAAATTGTGCTTCCTAGCTGTTTTTATAAAATCACTGAATCAAATCTAACTCTGATTACATCAGAGAAGGCCAAGTACCCTACACCATAACAGGGGGTTTGAAATTTTGACTTGTCTACTTAAAGATCAGCAAAATCTGATAACAAGGTCAATTAGGTACCTGGGTGGGATTGAACCACCAACCTTTTGGTTAATAGCCGTACATACTAACTGATTGCGCCACAGAGACACTTTGCAAAAGTCCATACTGACAAAGGCTAATAAGCATTCATCTAAAACGTTTCCTAGCAAAACTTTAAAAAGTCAATAATCTGGAGAGTTTTTGTAAGATGTTTCTTCCATCAACCAACGAAGAAACACATTGGTACTTTCCCATGATGAGTGAGTGCTTCAGGATCTCTTGCACTTACATGTGCAGCAGAGTACAGCAATGGAAGCATGCTGGACCCATAACCCAGAGGTAGGCAGATTGAAACTATCCTCTGCTGTATGCTTTTTTTTTTGTTAATTAAAGTAATCCAAAACTGGGATTGATATTTTGTCTCTTTTATTTTTACTTAAAGTACAATAACTTTTACCATTTTAATTTGTTTTAATAGTATATTGACAGTATTGTTTTCTTTCAAAAATCCACTTAATTTTCTTTACCCTATTATTAAATGGTAATTGACAAAAACAAACTACATTGTCACCAGAAGAGCAATACAAAATGTACAAGTGATATATTAAAATCATCTTTCCAGCTTGAATTTCAATGATGCATTGGGGCAACGATTTTGTGAGAAACATCTTCACCCTTAAATAAAGATTTTCTTAATTCCTTACATGTGTGCTAATTAGATATCACCTTGTTTTCACATTAAACAGACTTCCACATGAGAAAGCAGCAAGGATGCAGTGGCGTTAATGTTTCCTGGTGTCAACTTGTATTATTTCAGTAGACATTGAAATGAGGATGCATCTTGCTGCCTTTCCAATGAAGCAAGTTTGATTTAGTAATAGGTGAAAAACCATCCTTACAAAGGTGTTAATCAGAGACTTGGCTTTGTGGACACTTTTCAGAGAACAAATTTGTTAGCATAAAAATAAAGCCAGAAAATAAATAGCTGTTTAATCACTCAATTGGATTTTTCTGCCAGCATATTTTTTTTCTCTGCAACCCACTGCTAAATTGTGCTTCCTAGCTATTTTTATAAAATCACTGAATCAAATCTAACTCTGATTACATCAGAGAAGGCCAGGTACCCTACACCATAACAGGGGGTTTGAAATGTTGACTTGTCTACTTAAAGATCACCAAAATCTGATAACAAGGTCAATTAGGTCCCTGGGTGGGATTGAACCACCAAACTTTTGGTTAATAGCCAAACACACTAACCGATTGCGCCACAGAGACACTTTGCGAAAAGTCCATACTGACAAAGGCTAATAAGCATACATCTAGAACGTTTCCTAGAAAAACATTAAAAAATCAATAATCTGGAGAGTTTTTGTAAGATGTTTCTTCCATCAACCAACGAAGAAACACATTGGTACTTTCCCATGATGAGTGAGTGCTTCAGGATCTCTTGCACTTACATGTGCAGCAGAGTACTGCAATGGAAGCATGCTGGGCCCATAACCCAGAGGTAGGCAGATTGAAACTATCCTCTGCTATATGCATTTTTTTTGTTAATTAAAGTAATCCAAAACTGGGATTGATATTTTGTCTCTTTTATTTTTACTTAAAGTACAATAACTTTTACCATTTTAATTTGTTTTAATAGTATATTGACAGTATTGTTTTCTTTCAAAAATCCACTTCATTTTCTTTACCCTATTATTAAAATGGTAATTGACAAAAACAAACTACATTGTCACCAGAAGAGCAATACAAAATGTACAAGTGATATATTAAAATCATCTTTCCAGCTTGAATTTCAATGATGCATTGGGGCAACGATTTTGTGAGAAACATCTTCACCCTTAAATAAAGATTTTCTTAATTCCTTACCTGTGTGCTAATTAGATATCACCTTGTTTTCACATTAAACAGACTTCCACATGAGAAAGCAGCAAGGATGCAGTGGCGTTAATGTTTCCTGGTGTCAACCTGTATTATTTCAGTAGACATTGAAATGAGGATGCATCTTGCTGCCTTTCCAATGAAGCAAGTTTAATTTAGTAATAGGTGAAAAACCATCCTTACAAAGGTGTTAATCAGAGACTTGGCTTTGTGGACACTTTTCAGAGAACAAATTTGTTAGCATAAAAATAAAGCCAGAAAATAAAGAGCTGTTTAATCACTCAATTGGATTTTTCTGCCAGCATATTTTTTTTCTCTGCAACCCACTGCTAAATTGTGCTTCCTAGCTGTTTTTATAAAATCACTGAATCAAATCTAACTCTGATTACATCAGAGAAGGCCAGGTACCCTACACCATAACAGGGGGTTTGAAATTTTGACTTGTCTACTTAAAGATCACCAAAATCTGATAACAAGGTCAATTAGGTCCCTGGGTGGGATTGAACCACCAACCTTTTGGTTAATAGCCGTACATACTAACTGATTGCGCCACAGAGACACTTTGCAAAAGTCCATACTGACAAAGGCTAATAAGCATTCATCTAAAACGTTTCCTAGAAAAACTTTAAAAAGTCAATAATCTGGAGAGTTTTTGTAAGATGTTTCTTCCATCAACCAACGAAGAAACACATTGGTACTTTCCCATGATGAGTGAGTGCTTCAGGATCTCTTGAACTTACATGTGCAGCAGAGTACTGCAATGGAAGCATGCTGGGCCCATAACCCAGAGGTAGGCAGATTGAAACTATCCTTTGCTATATGCATTTTTTTTTTGTTAATTTAAGTAATCAAAACTGGGATTGATATTTTTGCTCTTTTATTTTTACTTAAAGTACAATAACTTTTACCATTTTAATTTGTTTTAATAGTATATTGACAGTATAGTTTTCTTTCAAAAATCCACTTAATTTTCTTTACCCTATTATTAAAATGGTAATTGACAAAAAAAACTACATTGTCACCAGAAGAGCAATACAAAATGTACAAGTGATATATTAAAATCATCTTTCCAGCTTGAATTTCAATGATGCATTGGGTCAACAATTTTGTGAGAAACATATTCACCCTTAAATAAAGATTTTCTTAATTCCTTACCTGTGTGCTAATTAGATATCACCTTGTTTTCACATTAAACAGACTTCCACATGAGAAAGCAGCAAGGATGCAGTGGCGTTAATGTTTCCTGGTGTCAACCTGTATTATTTCAGAAGACATTGAAATGAGGATGCATCTTGCTGCCTTTCCAATGAAGCAAGTTTAATTTAGTAATAGGTGAAAAACCATCCCTACAAAGGTGTTAATCAGAGACTTGGCTTTGTGGACACTTTTCAGAGAACAAATTTGTTAGCATAAAAATAAAGCCAGAAAATAAAGAGCTGTTTAATCACGCAATTTGATTTTTTTGCCAGCATATTTCTTTTTCTCTGCAACCCACTGCTAAATTGTGCTTCCTAGATGTTTTTATAAAATCACTGAATCAAATCTAACTCTGATTACATCAGAGAAGGCCAGGTACCCTACACCATAACAGGGGGTATGAAATTTGACTTGTCTACTTAAAGATCACCAAAATCTGATAACAAGGTCAATTAGGTCCCTGGGTGGGATTGAACCACCAACCTTTTGGTTAATAGCTGTACATACTAACTGATTGCGCCACAGAGACACTATGCAAAAGTTCATACTGCAAAGGCTAATAAGCATTCATCTAAAATGTTTCCTAGCAAAACTTTAAAAAGTCAATAATCTGGAGAGTTTTTGTAAGATGTTTCTTCCATCAACCAACGAAGAAACACATTGGTACTTTCCCATGATGAGTGAGTGCTTCAGGATCTCTTGCACTTACATGTGCAGCAGAGTACTGCAATGGAAGCATGCTGGGCCCATAACCCAGAGGTAGGCAGATTGAAACTATCCTCTGCTATATGCATTTTTTTTTGTTAATTAAAGTAATCCAAAACTGGGATTGATATTTTGTCTCTTTTATTTTAACTTAAAGTACAATAACTTTTACCATTTTAATTTGTTTTAATAGTATATTGACAGTATTGTTTTCTTTCAAAAATCCACTTCATTTTCTTTACCCTATTATTAAAATGGTAATTGACAAAAACAAACTACATTGTCACCAGAAGAGCAATACAAAATGTACAAGTGATATATTAAAATCATCTTTCCAGCTTGAATTTCAATGATGCATTGGGGCAACGATTTTGTGAGAAACATCTTCACCCTTAAATAAAGATTTTCGTAATTCCTTACCTGTGTGCTAATTAGATATCACCTTGTTTTCACATTAAACAGACTTCCACATGAGAAAGCAGCAAGGATGCAGTGGCGTTAATGTTTCCTGGTGTCAACCTGTATTATTTCAGTAGACATTGAAATGAGGATGCATCTTGCTGCCTTTCCAATGAAGCAAGTTTAATTTAGTAATAGGTGAAAAACCATCCTTACAAAGGTGTTAATCAGAGACTTGGCTTTGTGGACACTTTTCAGAGAACAAATTTGTTAGCATAAAAATAAAGCCAGAAAATGAAGAGCTGTTTAATCACTCAATTGGATTTTTTTTGCCAGCATATTTTTTTTCTCTGCAACCCACTACTAAATTGTGCTTCCTAGCTGTTTTTTATAAAATCACTGAATCAAATCTAACTCTGATTACATCAGAGAAGGCCATGTACCCTAAACCATAAGAGGAGGTTTGAAATTTTGACTTGTCTACTTAAATATCACCAAAATCTGATCACAAGGTTAATTACGTCCCTGGGTGGGATTGAACCACCAACCTTTTGGTTAATAGCCAAACACACTAACCGATTGCGACACAGAGACACTTTGCAAAAAGTATATACTGACAAAGGCTAATAAGCATACATCTAGAACGTTTCCTAGAAAAACATTAAAAAATCAATAATCTGGAGAGTTTTTGTAAGATGTTTCTTCCATCAACCAACGAATAAACACATTGGTACTTTCCCATGATGAGTGAGTGCTTCAGGATCTCTTGCACTTACATGGGCAGCAGAGTACTGCAATGGAAGCATGCTGGACCCATAACCCAGAGGTAGGCAGATTGAAACTATCCTTTGCTATATGCATTTTTTTTGTTAATTTAAGTAATCAAAACTGGGATTGATATTTTGCTCTTTTATTTTTACTTAAAGTACAATAACTTTTACCATTTTAATTTGTTTTAATAGTATATTGACAGTATAGTTTTCTTTCAAAAATCCACTTAATTTTCTTTACCCTGTTATTAAAATGGTAATTGACAAAAAAACTACATTGTCACCAGAAGAGCAATACAAAATGTACAAGTGATATATTAAAATCATCTTTCCAGCTTGAATTTCAATGATGCATTGGGGCAACAATTTTGTGAGAAACATCTTCACCCTTAAATAAAGATTTTCGTAATTCCTTACCTGTGTGCTAATTAGATATCACCTTGTTTTCACATTAAACAGACTTCCACATGAGAAAGCAGCAAGCATGCAGTGGCGTTAATGTTTCCTGGTGTCAACCTGTATTATTTCAGTAGACATTGAAATGAGGATGCATCTTGCTGCCTTTCCAATGAAGCAAGTTTAATTTAGTAATAGGTGAAAAACCATCCTTACAAAGGTGTTAATCAGAGACTTGGCTTTGTGGACACATTTCAGAGAACAAATTTGTTAGCATAAAAATAAAGCCAGAAAATGAAGAGCTGTTTAATCACTCAATTGGATTTTTCTGCCAGCATATTTTTTTTCTCTGCAACCCACTGCTAAATTGTGCTTCCTAGCTGTTTTTTATAAAATCACTGAATCAAATCTAACTCTGATTACATCAGAGAAGGCCAGGTACCCTACACAATAAGAGGGGGTTTGAAATTTTGACTTGTCTACTTAAATATCACCAAAATGTGATCACAAGGTCAATTATGTCCCTGGGTGGTATTGAACCACCAACCTTTTGGTTAATAGTAGAACACACTAACCGATTGCGCCACCGAGACACTTTGCAAACAGTACATACTGACAAAGGCTAATAAGCATACATCTAGAACATTTCCTAGAAAAACATTAAATAATCAATAATCTGGAGAGTTTTTGTAAGATGTTTCTTCCATCAACCAATGAATAAACACATTGGTACTTTCCCATGATGAGTGAGTGCTTCAGGATCTCTTGCACTTACATGTGCAGCAGAGTACTGCAATGGAAGCATGCTGGACCCATAACCCAGAGGTAGGCAGATTGAAACTATCCTTTGCTATATGCATTTTTTTTTGTTAATTTAAGTAATCAAAACTGGGATTGATATTTTTGCTCTTTTATTTTTACTTAAAGTACAATAACTTTTACCATTTTAATTTGTTTTAATAGTATATTGACAGTATAGTTTTCTTTCAAAAATCCACTTAATTTTCTTTACCCTATTATTAAAATGGTAATTGACAAAAAAAACTACATTGTCACCAGAAGAGCAATACAAAATGTACAAGTGATATATTAAAATCATCTTTCCAGCTTGAATTTCAATGATGCATTGGGTCAACAATTTTGTGAGAAACATCTTCACCCTTAAATAAAGATTTTCTTAATTCCTTACCTGTGTGCTAATTAGATATCACCTTGTTTTCACATTAAACAGACTTCCACATGAGAAAGCAGCAAGGATGCAGTGGCGTTAATGTTTCCTGGTGTCAACCTGTATTATTTCAGTAGACATTGAAATGAGGATGCATCTTGCTGCCTTTCCAATGAAGCAAGTTTAATTTAGTAATAGGTGAAAAACCATCCCTACAAAGGTGTTAATCAGAGACTTGGCTTTGTGGACACTTTTCAGAGAACAAATTTGTTAGCATAAAAATAAAGCCAGAAAATAAAGAGCTGTTTAATCACGCAATTTGATTTTTTTGCCAGCATATTTCTTTTTCTCTGCAACCCACTGCTAAATTGTGCTTCCTAGATGTTTTTATAAAATCACTGAATCAAATCTAACTCTGATTACATCAGAGAAGGCCAGGTACCCTACACCATAACAGGGGGTATGAAATTTGACTTGTCTACTTAAAGATCACCAAAATCTGATAACAAGGTCAATTAGGTCCCTGGGTGGGATTGAACCACCAACCTTTTGGTTAATAGCCGTACATACTAACTGATTGCGCCACAGAGACACTTTGCAAAAGTTCATACTGCAAAGGCTAATAAGCATTCATCTAAAACGTTTCCTAGAAAAACTTTAAAAAGTCAATAATCTGGAGAGTTTTTGTAAGATGTTTCTTCCATCAACCAACGAAGAAACACATTGGTACTTTCCCATGATGAGTGAGTGCTTCAGGATCTCTTGCACTTACATGTGCAGCAGAGTACTGCAATGGAAGCATGCTGGGCCTATAACCCAGAGGTAGGCAGATTGAAACTATCCTCTGCTATATGCATTTTTTTTTGTTAATTAAAGTAATCCAAAACTGGGATTGATATTTTGTCTCTTTTATTTTTACTTAAAGTACAATAACTTTTACCATTTTAATTTGTTTTAATAGTATATTGACAGTATTGTTTTCTTTCAAAAATCCACTTCATTTTCTTTACCCTATTATTAAAATGGTAATTGACAAAAACAAACTACATTGTCACCAGAAGAGCAATACAAAATGTACAAGTGATATATTAAAATCACCTTTCAGCTTGAATTTCAATGATGCATTGGGGCAACGATTTTGTGAGAAACATCTTCACCCTTAAATAAAGATTTTCTTAATTCCTTACCTGTGTGCTAATTAGATATCACCTTGTTTTCATATTAAACAGACTTCCACATGAGAAAGCAGCAAGGATGCAGTGGCGTTAATGTTTCCTGGTGTCAACCTGTATTATTTCAGTAGACATTGAAATGAGGATGCATCTTGCTGCCTTTCCAATGAAGCAAGTTTAATTTAGTAATAGGTGAAAAACCATCCTTACAAAGGTGTTAATCAGAGACTTGGCTTTGTGGACACTTTTCAGAGAACAAATTTGTTAGCATAAAAATAAAGCCAGAAAATAAAGAGCTGTTTAATCACTCAATTGGATTTTTCTGCCAGCATATTTTTTTTCTCTGCAACCCACTGCTAAATTGTGCTTCCTAGCTGTTTTTATAAAATCACTGAATCAAATCTAACTCTGATTACATCAGAGAAGGCCAAGTACCCTACACCATAACAGGGGGTTTGAAATTTTGACTTGTCTACTTAAAGATCAGCAAAATCTGATAACAAGGTCAATTAGGTCCCTGGGTGGGATTGAACCACCAACCTTTTGGTTAATAGCCGTACATACTAACTGATTGCGCCACAGAGACACTTTGCAAAAGTTCATACTGCAAAGGCTAATAAGCATTCATCTAAAACGTTTCCTAGAAAAACTTTAAAAAGTCAATAATCTGGAGAGTTTTTGTAAGATGTTTCTTCCATCAACCAACGAAGAAACACATTGGTACTTTCCCATGATGAGTGAGTGCTTCAGGATCTCTTGCACTTACATGTGCAGCAGAGTACTGCAATGGAAGCATGCTGGGCCTATAACCCAGAGGTAGGCAGATTGAAACTATCCTCTGCTATATGCATTTTTTTTTGTTAATTAAAGTAATCCAAAACTGGGATTGATATTTTGGCTCTTTTATTTTTACTTAAAGTACAATAACTTTTACCATTTTAATTTGTTTTAATAGTATATTGACAGTATTGTTTTCTTTCAAAAATCCACTTCATTTTCTTTACCCTATTATTAAAATGGTAATTGACAAAAACAAACTACATTGTCACCAGAAGAGCAATACAAAATGTACAAGTGATATATTAAAATCATCTTTCCAGCTTGAATTTCAATGATGCATTGGGTCAATAATTTTGTGAGAAACATCTTCACCCTTAAATAAAGATTTTCTTAATTCCTTATCTGTGTGCTAATTAGATATCACCTTGTTTTCACATTAAACAGACTTCCACATGAGAAAGCAGCAAGTATGCAGTGGCGTTAATGTTTCCTGGTGTCAACTTGTATTATTTCAGTAGACATTGAAATGAGGATGCATCTTGCTGCCTTTCCAATGAAGCAAGTTTAATTTAGTAATAGGTGAAAAACCATCCCTACAAAGGTGTTAATCAGAGACTTGGCTTTGTGGACACTTTTCAGAGAACAAATTTGTTAGCATAAAAATAAAGCCAGAAAATGAAGAGCTGTTTAATCACGCAATTTGATTTTTTTGCCAGCATATTTCTTTTTCTCTGCAACCCACGGCTAAATTGTGCTTCCTAGATGTTTTTATAAAATCACTGAATCAAATCTAACTCTGATTACATCAGAGAAGGCCAGGTACCCTACACCATAACAGGGGGTTTGAAATTTGACTTGTCTACTTAAAGATCACCAAAATCTGATAACAAGGTCAATTACATCCCTGGGTGGGATTGAACCACCAACCTTTTGGTTAATAGCCGTACACACTAACTGATTGCGCCACAGAGACACTTTGCGAAAGTACATACTGACAAATGCTAATAAGCATTCATCTAAAACGTTTCCTAGAAAAACTTAAAAAAGTCAATAATCTGGAGAGTTTTTGTAAGATGTTTCTTCCATCAACCAACGAAGAAACACATTGGTACTTTCCCATGATGAGTGAGTGCTTCAGGATCTCTTGCACTTACATGTGCAGCAGAGTACAGCAATGGAAGAATGCTGGGCCCATAACCCAGAGGTAGGCAGATTGAAACTATCCTCTGCTATATGCATTTTTTTGTTTGTTAATTAAAGTAATCCAAAACTGGGATTGATATTTTGGCTCTTTTATTTTTACTTAAAGTACAATAACTTTTACCATTTTAATTTGTTTTAATAGTATATTGACAGTATAGTTTTCTTTCAAAAATCCACTTAATTTTCTTTACCCTATTATTAAAATGGTAATTGACAAAAAAAACTACATTGTCACCAGAAGAGCAATACAAAATGTACAAGTGATATATTAAAATCATCTTTCCAGCTTGAATTTCAATGATGCATTGGGGCAACAATTTTGTGAGAAACATCTTCACCCTTAAATAAAGATTTTCTTAATTCCTTACCTGTGTGCTAATTAGATATCACCTTGTTTTCACATTAAACAGACTTCCACATGAGAAAGCAGCAAGGATGCAGTGGCGTTAATGTTTCCTGGTGTCAACCTGTATTATTTCAGTAGACATTGAAATGAGGATGCATCTCTCTGCCTTTCCAATGAAGCAAGTTTAATTTAGTAATAGGTGAAAAACCATCCCTACAAAGGTGTTAATCAGAGACTTGGCTTTGTGGACACTTTTCAGAGAACAAATTTGTTAGCATAAAAATAAAGCCAGAAAATGAAGAGCTGTTTAATCACACAATTTGATTTTTTTGCCAGCATATTTCTTTTTCTCTGCAACCCACTGCTAAATTGTGCTTCCTAGATGTTTTTATAAAATCACTGAATCAAATCTAACTCTGATCACATCAGAGAAGGCCAGGTACCCTACACCATAACAGGGGGTATGAAATTTGACTTGTCTACTTAAAGATCACCAAAATCTTATAACAAGGTCAATTAGGTCCCTGGGTGGGATTGAACCACCAACCTTTTGGTTAATAGCCGTACATACTAACTGATTGCGCCACAGAGACACTTTGCGAAAGTTCATACTGACAAAGGCTAATAAGCATTCATCTAAAACGTTTCCTAGAAAAACTTTAAAAAGTCAATAATCTGGAGAGTTTTTGTAAGATGTTTCTTCCATCAACCAACAAAGAAACACATTGGTACTTTCCCATGATGAGTGAGTGCTTCAGGATCTCTTGCACTTACATGTGCAGCAGAGTACAGCAATGGAAGCATGCTGGACCCATAACCCAGAGGTAGGCAGATTGAAACTATCCTCTGCTGTATGCTTTTTTTTTTTGTTAATTAAAGTAATCCAAAACTGGGATTGATATTTTGGCTCTTTTATTTTTACTTAAAGTCAATAACTTTTACCATTTTAATTTGTTTTAATAGTATATTGACAGTATTGTTTTCTTTCAAAAATCCACTTAATTTTCTTTACCCTATTATTAAAATGGTAATTGACAAAAACAAACTACATTGTCACCAGAAGAGCAATACAAAATGTACAAGTGATATATTAAAATCATCTTTCCAGCTTGAATTTCAATGATGCATTGGGGCAACGATTTTGTGAGAAACATCTTCACCCTTAAATAAAGATTTTCTTAATTCCTTACCTGTGTGCTAATTAGATATCACCTTGTTTTCACATTAAACAGACTTCCACATGAGAAAGCAGCAAGGATGCAGTGGCGTTAATGTTTCCTGGTGTCAACTTGTATTATTTCAGTAGACATTGAAATGAGGATGCATCTTGCTGCCTTTCCAATGAAGCAAGTTTAATTTAGTAATAGGTGAAAAACCATCCTTACAAAGGTGTTAATCAGAGACTTGGCTTTGTGGACACTTTTCAGAGAACAAATTTGTTAGCATAAAAATAAAGCCAGAAAATGAAGAGCTGTTTAATCACTCAATTGGATTTTTCTGCCAGCATATTTTTTTTCTCTGCAACCCACTGCTAAATTGTGCTTCCTAGCTGTTTTTTTATAAAATCACTGAATCAAATCTAACTCTGATTACATCAGAGAAGGCCAGGTACCCTACACAATAAGAGGGGGTTTGAAATTTTGACTTGTCTACTTTAATATCACCAAAATCTGATCACAAGGTCAATTACGTCCCTGGGTGGGATTGAACCACCAACCTTTTGGTTAATAGCCGAACACACTAACCGATTGCGCCACCGAGACACTTTGCAAACAGTGCTTTTGGTTAATAGCCGTACATACTAACTGATTGCGCCACAGAGACACTTTGCAAAAGTCCATACTGACAAAGGCTAATAAGCATTCATCTAAAACGTTTCCTAGCAAAACTTTAAAAAGTCAATAATCTGGAGAGTTTTTGTAAGATGTTTCTTCCATCAACCAACGAAGAAACACATTGGTACTTTCCCATGATGAGTGAGTGCTTCAGGATCTCATGCACTTACATGTGCAGCAGAGTACTGCAATGGAAGCATGCTGGGCCCATAACCCAGAGGTAGGCAGATTGAAACTATCCTCTGCTATATGCATTTTTTTTTGTTAATTAAAGTAATCCAAAACTGGGATTGATATTTTGTCTCTTTTATTTTTACTTAAAGTACAATAACTTTTACCATTTTAATTTGTTTTAATAGTATATTGACAGTATTGTTTTCTTTCAAAAATCCACTTCATTTTCTTTACCCTATTATTAAAATGGTAATTGACAAAAACAAACTACATTGTCACCAGAAGAGCAATACAAAATGTACAAGTGATATATTAAATTCATCTTTCCAGCTTGAATTTCAATGATGCATTGGGTCAACAATTTTGTGAGAAACATCTTCACCCTTAAATAAAGATTTTCTTAATTCCTTACCTGTGTGCTAATTAGATATCACCTTGTTTTCACATTAAACAGACTTCCACATGAGAAAGCAGCAAGGATGCAGTGGCGTTAATGTTTCCTGGTGTCAACCTGTATTATTTCAGTAGACATTGAAATGAGGATGCATCTTGCTGCCTTTCCAATGAAGCAAGTTTAATTTAGTAATAGGTGAAAAACCATCCTTACAAAGGTGTTAATCAGAGACTTGGCTTTGTGGACACTTTTCAGAGAACAAATTTGTTAGCATAAAAATAAAGCCAGAAAATGAAGAGCTGTTTAATCACTCAATTGGATTTTTCTGCCAGCATATTTTTTTTCTCTGCAACCCACTGCTAAATTGTGCTTCCTAGCTGTTTTTTATAAAATCACTGAATCAAATCTAACTCTGATTACATCAGAGAAGGCCAGGTACCCTACACAATAAGAGGGGGTTTGAAATTTTGACTTGTCTACTTAAATATCACCAAAATCTGATCACAAGGTCAATTACGTCCCTGGGTGGGATTGAACCACCAACCTTTCGGTTAATAGCCGTACATACTAACTGATTGCGCCACAGAGACCCTTTTACTTGCCTTACAGAGCAGCTCTGGAGCTGTTACAGTGCCCAGCTGCTGCAAGAAATCAGCTTGAATGCTTAAGGGGCTGGGGCATAGCCAACATGAGCCCCACACCGAAGGAGGGTGGAGGTGTTTAATGCGAACTAGGGGTCATCCAAGCGCCGCAAAAGGCCTGCCATGCCCTGCACGCCCCTTTTCTCTTTTCATATGCAGACGAGGGTTGAAGCCAACTTTGACCCACTGCTTGGATGACATCACCATATGCAAATCTATCTGCTGCAGGCCTTCACCCAGGAATGCTTGCACTAGTTGTTGCATTTGGTTTGTTGTTTGGGGGTGCTTCAGTATTAGGCAGCCTTCTGCCCTCCCATGTTCATCTGAAAATATGTGTTCTCCCTGCAGTTGTTGTCCCCAGATGAGAGTTCCCTTGTGCTGCCTCAGTTGAATCTCCTTTACTTGACAGAGATGTGCCTGAGCAGCGGCCCTCCCCAGCTCTATCCCAAATCATACTTATTTTGCATAGGAGATACCATGGTCATGAAGATTGTTCTCCCAGGGTGAGGTTCATTCATTGCATTCTGGGTATGCTGACCCCTATGATTTCCCCAAATGTGGGAAACTCGACTGCATTATTTGTGGTAGTGGGGGACTGTGTTTGTGCTTTCCTCTGGTCAGCTCTGGTAAAAGTCAGATTTCTTTGTCTCAGATCTTCCTCTAGCCTTGTTCCTCTTTCGAGAGTTCCCTTGTGCTGCCTCAGTTGGATCTCCTTAAGTTGACAGGGGGGTACCCGAGTAGCGACCCTCCCCAGCTCTAGCCCAACTCCTACTTACCTGCCAGGTGAGATACTATGATCATGTAGGTGCTTCTCCCAGGGCAAGGGTCACCCATTGCACTCTGGGTGTGCTGCCCCTGTGATTTCCCCAAATGTGGGAAACTTGACTGCATAATTTGTGTTTCCCCTGGTCGTCTCTCGTATAATTCAGATCTCTTTGTCTCAGGTCTCTCTCCAGCCTAGTTTGCTGTCTGTTTCCACTTCTCTTTTCTTGAGCCGCTCCCTTCTATGCCCTTGCGCACTATCCTGACTTCTCCCGTCTGCTTACTTTGTGCCTTCCAACACACAATGCAAACTACAGGTAGTGCTGCAGGGCCCACACCCTTTTACTTGCCTCACAGAGCAGCTCTGGAGCTGTTACAGTACCCAGCTGCTGCAAGAAATCAGCTTGAATGCTTCAGGGGCTTGGGCATTGCCAACATGAGCCCCACACCGAAGGAGGGTGGGGGTGTTTAATGCGAACTAAGGGTCACCCAAGCGCCGCAAAAGGCCGCCATGCCCTGCACGCCCCTTTTCTCTTTTCATATGCAGACGAGGGTTGAAGCCAACTTTGACCCACTGCTTGGATGGCATTACCATATGCAAATCAATCTGCTGCAGGCCTTCCCCCAGGAATGCTTGCACTAGTTGTTGCATTTGGTTTGTTGTTTGGGGGTGCTTCAGTATTAGGCAGCCTTCTGCCCTCCCATGTTCATCTGAAAATATGTGTTCTCCCTGCAGTTGTTGTCCCCAGATGAGAGTTCCCTTGTGCTGCCTCAGTTGAATCTCCTTTACTTGACAGAGATGTGCCTGAGCAGCGGCCCTCCCCAGCCCTATCCCAAATCATACTTATTTTGCATAAGAGATACCATGGTCATGAAGATTGTTCTCCCAGGGTGAGGTTCATTCATTGCATTCTGGGTATGCTGACCCCTGTGATTTCCCCAAATGTGGGAAACTCGACTGCATTATTTGTGGTAGTGGGGGACTGTGTTTGTGCTTTCCTCTGCTCAGCTCTGGTAAAAGTCAGATTTCTTTGTCTCAGATATTCCTCTAGCCTTGTTCTTCTTTCGAGAGTTCCCTTGTGCTGCCTCAGTTGGATCTCCTTCACTTGACAGGGGGGTGCCCGAGCAGCGACCCTCCCCAGCTCTAGCCCAACTCCTACTTACCTGCCAGGTGAGATACTATGATCAGGAAGGTGCTTCTCCCAGGGCAAGGCTCACCCATTGCACTCTGGGTGTGCTGCTCCTGCGATTTCCCCAAATGTGGGAAACTTGACTGCATAATTTGTGTTTCCTCTGGTCGGCTCTCGTATAATTCAGATCTCTTTGTCTCAGGTCTTTCTCCAGCCTAGTTTGCTGTCTGTTTCCACTTCTCTTTTCTTGAGCCGCTCCCTTCTATGCCCTTGCGCACTATCCTGACCTCTCCCGTCTGCTTACTTTGTGCCTTCCAACGCACAATGCATACTACAGGTAGTGCTGCAGGGCCCACACCCTTTTACATGCTTTACAGAACAGCTCTGGAGCTGTTACAGTGCCCAGCTGCTGCAAGAAATCATCTTGAATGCTTCAGGGGCTGGGGCATAGCCAACATGAGCCCCACACCGAAGGAGGGGTCATCCAAGCGCCACAAAAGGACACCATGCCCTGCACATCCCTTTTTTCTTTTCATATGCAGACGATGGTTGAAGCCAACTTTGACCCACTGCTTGGATGACATCACCATATGCAAATCCATCTGCTGCAGGCCTTCCCCCAGGAATGCTTGCACTAGTTGTTGCATTTGGTTTGTTGTTTGGGGGTGCTTCAGTATTAGGCAGCCTTCTGCCCTCCCATGTTCATCTGAAAATATGTGTTCTCCCTGCAGTTGTTGTCCCCAGATGAGAGTTCCCTTGTGCTGCCTCAGTTGAATCTCCTTTACTTGACAGAGATGTGCCTGAGCAGCGGCCCTCCCCAGCCCTATCCCAAATCATACTTATTTTGCATAGGAGATACCATGGTCATGAAGATTGTTCTCCCAGGGTGAGGTTCATTCATTGCATTCTGGGTATGCTGACCCCTATGATTTCCCCAAATGTGGGAAACTCGACTGCATTATTTGTGGTAGTGGGGGACTGTGTTTGTGCTTTCTTCTGGTCAACTCTGGTAAAAATCAGATTTCTTTGTCTCAGATCTTCCTCTAGCCTTGTTCCTCTTTCGAGAGTTCCCTTGTGCTGCCTCAGTTGGATCTCCTTCACTTGACAGGGGGGTACCCGAGCAGCGACCCTCCCCAGCTCTAGCCCAACTCCTACTTACCTGCCAGGTGAGATACTATGATCATGTAGGTGCTTCTCCCAGGGCAAGGCTCACCCATTGCACTCTGGGTGTGCTGCCCCTGTGATTTCCCCAAATGTGGGAAACTTTCTGCATAATTTGTGTTTCCCCTGGTCGTCTCTCGTATAATTCAGATCTCTTTGTCTCAGGTCTCTCTCCAGCCTAGTTTGCTGTCTGTTTCCACTTCTCTTTTCTTGAGCCGCTCCCTTCTATGCCCTTGCGCACTATCCTGACTTCTCCCGTCTGCTTACTTTGTGCCTTCCAACACACAATGCAAACTACAGGTAGTGCTGCAGGGCCCACACCCTTTTACTTGCCTCACAGAGCAGCTCTGGAGCTGTTACAGTGCCCAGCTGCTGCAAGAAATCAGCTTGAATGCTTCAGGTGCTGGGGCATAGCCAACATGAGCCCCACACCGAAGGAGGGTGGGGGTGTTTAATGCGAACTAAGGGTCATGCAAGCGCCGCAAAAGGCCGCCATGCCCTGCACATCCCTTTTTTCTTTTCATATGCAGACGAGGGTTGAAGCCAACTTTGACCCACTGCTTGGATGGCATTACCATATGCAAATCCATCTGCTGCAGGCCTTCCCCCAGGAATGCTTGCACTAGTTGTTGCATTTGGTTTGTTGTTTGGGGGTGCTTCAGTATTAGGCAGCCTTCTGCCCTCCCATGTTCATCTGAAAATATGTGTTCTCCCTGCAGTTGTTGTCCCCAGATGAGAGTTCCCTTGTGCTGCCTCAGTTGAATCTCCTTTACTTGACAGAGATGTGCCTGAGCAGCGGCCCTCCCCTGCCCTATCCCAAATCATACTTATTTTGCATAGGAGATACCATGGTCATGAAGATTGTTCTCCCAGGGTGAGGTTCATTCATTGCATTCTGGGTATGCTGACCCCTATGATTTCCCCAAATGTGGGAAACTCGACTGCATTTTCACATTAAACAGACATTAAACAGACTTTCGCAAAGTGTCTCTGTGGCGCAATCAGTTAGTGTGTACGGCTATTAACTAAAAGGTTGGTGGTTCAATCCCACCCAGGGATGTAATTGATCTTGTTATCAGATTTTGGTGATCTTTAAGTAGACAAGTCAAAATTTCAAACCCCCTCTTATGGTGTAGGGTACCTGGCCTTCTCTGATGTAATCAGAGTTAGATTTGATTCATTGATTTTATAAAAACAGCTAGGAAGCACAATTTAGCAGTGGTTTGCAGAGAAAAAAAATATGCTGGCAGAAAAATCCAATTGAGTGATTTAACAGCTCTTCATTTTCTGGCTTATTTTTATGCTAACAAATTTGTTCTCTGAAAAGTGTCCACAAAGCAAAGTCTCTGATTAACACCTTTGTAAGGATGGTTTTTCACCTATTACTAAATTAAACTTGCTTCATTGGAAAGGCAGCAAGATGCATCCTCATTTCAATGTCTACTGAAATAATACAAGTTGACACCAGGAAACATTAACGCCACTGCATCCTTGCTGCTTTCTCATGTGGAAGTCTGTTTAATGCGAAAACAAGGTGATATCTAATTATCACACAGGTAAGGAATTAAGAAAATCTTTATTTAAGGGTGAAGATGTTTCTCACAAAATCGTTGCCCCAATGCATCATTGAAATTCAAGCTGGAAAGATGATTTTAATATATCACTTGTACATTTTGTATTGCTCTTCTGGTGACAATGTAGTTTGTTTTTGTCAATTACCATTTTAATAATAGGGTAAAGAAAATTAAGTGGATTTTTGAAAGAAAACAATACTGTCAATATACTATTAAAACAAATTAAAATGGTAAAAGTTATTGTACTTTAAGTAAAAATAAAAGAGCCAAAATATCAATCCCAGTTTTGGATTACTTTAATTAACAAAAAAAAAGCATATAGCAAAGGATAGTTTCAATCTGCCTACCTCTGGGTTATGGGCCCAGCATGCTTCCATTGCTGTACTCTGCTGCACATGTAAGTGCAAGAGATCCTGAAGCACTCGCTCATCATGGGAAAGTACCAATGTGTTTCTTCGTTGGTTGATGGAAGAAACATCTTACAAAAACTCTCCAGATTATTGACTTTTTAAAGTTTTTCTAGGAAACGTTCTAGATGAATGCTTATTAGCCTTTGTCAGTATTTACTTCTGCAAAGTGTCTCTGTGGCGCAATTAGTTAGTGTGTACGGCTACTAACCAAAAGGTTGGTGGTTCAATTACACCCAGGGACGTAATTGACCTTGTGATCAGATTTTGGTGATCTTTAAGTAGACAAGTCAAAATTTCAAACCCCCTGTTATGGTGTAGGCTACCTGGCCTTCTCTGATGTAATCAGAGTTAGATTTGATTCAGTGATTTTATTAAAACAGCTAGGAAGCACAATTTAGCAGTGGGTTGCAGAGAAAAAGAAATATGCTTGCAAAAAAATCCAATTGAGTGATTAAACAGCTCTTCATTTTCTGGCTTTATTTTTATGCTAACAAATTTGTTCTCTGAAAAGTGTCCACAAAGCCAAGTCTCTGATTAACACCTTTGTAGGGATGGTTTTTCACCTATTACTAAATTAAACTTGCTTCATTGGAAAGGCAGCAAGATGCATCCTCATTTCAATGTCTACTGAAATAATACAGGTTGACACCAGGAAACATTAACACCACTGCATCCTTGCTGCTTTCTCATGTGGAAGTCTGTTTAATGTGAAAACAAGGTGATATCTAATTAGCACACAGGTAAGGAATTAAGAAAATCTTTAAGGGTGAAGATGTTTCTCACAAAATCGTTGCCCCAATGCATCATTGAAATTCAAGCTGGAAAGATGATTTTAATATATCACTTGTACATTTTGTATTGCTCTTCTGGTGACAATGTAATTTGTTTTTGTCAATTACCATTTTAATAATAGGGTAAAGAAAATTAAGTGGATTTTTGAAAGAAAACAATACTGTCAATATACTATTAAAACAAATTAAAATGGTAAAAGTTATTGTACTTTAAGTAAAAATAAAAGAGCAAAAATATCAATCCCAGTTTTGGATTACTTTAATTAACAAAAAAAAATGCATATAGCAAAGGATAGTTTCAATCTGCCTACCTCTGGGTTATGGGCCCAGCATGCTTCCATTGCAGTACTCTGCTGCACATGTAAGTGCAAGAGATCCTGAAGCACTCACTCATAATGGGAAAGTACCAATGTGTTTCTTCGTTGGTTGATGGAAGAAACATCTTACAAAAACTCTCCAGATTATTGACTTTTTAAAGTTTTTCTAGGAAACGTTCTAGATGAATGCTTATTAGCCTTTGTCAGTATGTACTTTTGCAAAGTGTCTCTGTGGTGCAATTGGTTAGTGTGTAAGACTATTAACCAAAAGGTTGGTGGTTCAATCCCACCCAGGAATGTAATTGACCTTGTGATCAGATTTTGGTGATATTTAAGCAGACAAGTCAAAATTTCATACCCCCTCTTATTGTGTAGGGTACCTGGCCTTCTCTGATGTAATCAGAGTTAGATTTGATTCAGTGATTTTATAAAAAAAACAGCTAGGAAGCACAATTTAGCAGTGGGTTGCAGATAAAAAAATATGCTGGCAAAAAAATACAATTGAGTGATTAAACAGCTCTTCATTTTCTGGCTTTATTTTTATGCTAACAAATTTGTTCTCTGAAATGTGTCCACAAAGCCAAGTCTCTGATTAACACCTTTGTAGGGATGGTTTTTCACCTATTACTAAATTAAACTTGCTTCATTGGAAAGGCAACAAGATGCATCCTCATTTCAATGTCTACTGAAATAATACAGGTTGACACCAGGAAACATTAACGCCACTGCATCCTTGCTGCTTTCTCATGTGGAAGTCTGTTTAATGTGAAAACAAGGTGATATCTAATTATCACACAGGTAAGGAATTAAGAAAATCTTTATTTAAGGGTGAAGATGTTTCTCACAAAATCGTTGCCCCAATGCATCATTGAAATTCAAGCTGGAAAGATGATTTTAATATATCACTTGTACATTTTGTATTGCTCTTCTGGTGACAATGTAGTTTGTTTTTGTCAATTACCATTTTAATAATAGGGTAAAGAAAATTAAGTGGATTTTTAAAAGAAAACAATACTGTCAATATACTATCAAAACAAATTAAAATGGTAAAAGTTATTGTACTTTAAGTAAAAATAAAAGAGCCAAAATATCAATCCCAGTTTTGGATTACTTTAATTAACAAAAAAAAAATGCATATAGCAAAGGATAGTTTCAATCTGCCTATCTCTGGGTTATGGGCCCAGCATGCTTCCATTGCAGTACTCTGCTGCACATGTAAGTGCAAGAGATCCTGAAGCACTCACTCATCATGGGAAAGTACCAATGTGTTTCTTCATTGGTTGATGGAAGAAACATCTTACAAAAACTCTCCAGATTATTGACTTTTTAAAGTTTTTCTAGGAAACGTTCTTGATGAATGCTTATTAGCCTTTGTCAGTATGTACTTTTTGCAAAGTGTCTCTGTGGTGCAATTGGTTAGTGTGTAAGGCTATTAACCAAAAGGTTGGTGGTTCAATCCCACCCAGGAACGTAATTGACCTTGTGATCAGATTTTGGTGATATTTAAGTAGACAAGTCAAAATTTCAAACCCCCTCTTATTGTGTAGGGTACCTGGCCTTCTCTGATATAATCAGAGTTAGATTTGATTCAGTGATTTTATAAAAAAAACAGCTAGGAAGCACAATTTAGCAGTGGGTTGCAGAGAAAAAAAATATGCTGGCAAAAAAAAATCCAATTGAGTGATTAAACAGCTCTTCATTTTCTGGCTTTATTTTTAAGCTAACAAATTTGTTCTCTGAAAAGTGTCCACAAAGCCAAGTCTCTGATTAACACCTTTGTAGGGATGGTTTTTCACCTATTACTAAATTAAACTTGCTTCATTGGAAAGGCAGCAAGATGCATCCTCATTTCAATGTCTACTGAAATAATACAAGTTGACACCAGGAAACATTAACGCCACTGCATCCTTGCTGCTTTCTCATGTGGAAGTCTGTTTAATGCGAAAACAAGGTGATATCCAATTAGCACACAGGTAAGGAATTAAGAAAATCTTTATTTAAGGGTGAAGATGTTTCTCACAAAATCGTTGCCCCAATGCATCATTGAAATTCAAGCTGGAAAGATGATTTTAATATATCACTTGTACATTTTGTATTGCTCTTCTGGTGACAATGTAGTTTGTTTTTGTCAATTACCATTTTAATAATAGGGTAAAGAAAATTAAGTGGATTTTTGAAAGAAAACAATACTGTCAATATACTATTAAAACAAATTAAAATGGTAAAAGTTATTGTACTTTAAGTAAAAATAAAAGAGCCAAAATATCAATCCCAGTTTTGGATTACTTTAATTAAAAAAAAAAGCATACAGCAGAGGATAGTTTCAATCTGCCTACCTCTGGGTTATGAGCCCAGCATGCTTCCATTGCTGTACTCTGCTGCACATGTAAGTGCAAGAGATCCTGAAGCACTCACTCATCATGGGAAAGTACCAATGTGTTTCTTCGTTGGTTGATGGAAGAAACATCTTACAAAAACTCTCCAGATTATTGACTTTTTAAAGTTTTTCTAGGAAACGTTTTAGATGAATGCTTATTAGCCTTTGTCAGTATGCCCTTTCGCAAAGTGTCTCTGTGGCGCAATCAGTTAGTGTGTACGGCTATTAACTAAAAGGTTGGTGGTTCAATCCCACCCAGGGATGTAATTGATCTTGTTATCAGATTTTGGTGATCTTTAAGTAGACAAGTCAAAATTTCAAACCCCTTCTTATGGTGTAGGGTACCTGGCCTTCTCTGATGTTATCAGAGTTAGATTTGATTCATTGATTTTATAAAAACAGCTAGGAAGCACAATTTAGCAGTGGTTTGCAGAGAAAAAAAATATGCTGGCAGAAAAATCCAATTGAGTGATTAAACAGCTCTTCATTTTCTGGCTTTATTTTTATGCTAACAAATTTGTTCTCTGAAAAGTGTCCACAAAGCCAAGTCTCTGATTAACACCTTTGTAAGGATGGTTTTTCACCTATTACTAAATTAAACTTGCTTCATTGGAAAGGCAGCAAGATGCATCCTCATTTCAATGTCTACTGAAATAATACAAGTTGACACCAGGAAACATTAATGCCACTGCATCCTTGCTGCTTTCTCATGTGGAAGTCTGTTTAATGCGAAAACAAGGTGATATCTAATTATCACACAGGTAAGGAATTAAGAAAGTCTTTATTTAAGGGTGAAGATGTTTCTCACAAAATCGTTGCCCCAATGCATCATTGAAATTCAAGCTGGAAAGATGATTTTAATATATCACTTGTACATTTTGTATTGCTCTTCTGGTGACAATGTAGTTTGTTTTTGTCAATTACCATTTTAATAATAGGGTAAAGAAAATTAAGTGGATTTTTGAAAGAAAACAATACTGTCAATATACTATTAAAACAAATTAAAATGGTAAAAGTTATTGTACTTTAAGTAAAAATAAAAGAGCCAAAATATCAATCCCAGTTTTGGATTACTTTAATTAACAAAAAAAAAGCATATAGCAAAGGATAGTTTCAATCTGCCTACCTCTGGGTTATGGGCCCAGCATGCTTCCATTGCTGTACTCTGCTGCACATGTAAGTGCAAGAGATCCTGAAGCACTCACTCATCATGGGAAAGTACCAATGTGTTTCTTCGTTGGTTGATGGAAGAAACATCTTACAAAAACTCTCCAGATTATTGACTTTTTAAAGTTTTTCTAGGAAACGTTTTAGATGAATGCTTATTAGCCCTTGTCAGTATATACTTTTGCAATGTGTCTCTGTGGCGCAATTAGTTAGTGTGTACGGCTATTAACCAAAAGGTTAGTGGTTCAATCCCACCCAGGTACGTAATTGACCTTGTTATCAGATTTTGGTGATCTTTAAGTAGACAAGTCAAAATTTCAAACCCCCTGTTATGGTGTAGGGTACCTGGCCTTCTCTGATGTAATCAGAGTTAGATTTGATTCAGTGATTTTATAAAAACAGCTAGGAAGCACAATTTAGCAGTGGGTTGCAGAGAAAAAGAAATATGCTGGCAGAAAAATCCAATTGAGTGATTAAACAGCTCTTCATTTTCTGGCTTTATTTTTATGCTAACAAATTTGTTCTCTGAAAAGTGTCCACAAAGCAAAGTCTCTGATTAACACCTTTGTAGGGATGGTTTTTCACCTATTACTAAATTAAACTTGCTTCATTGGAAAGGCAGCAAGATGCATCCTCATTTCAATGTCTACTGAAATAATATAGGTTTACACCAGGAAACATTAACGCCACTGCATCCTTGCTGCTTTCTCATGTGGAAGTCTGTTTAATGTGAAAACAAGGTGATATCTAATTAGCACACAGGTAAGGAATTAAGAAAATCTTTATTTAAGGGTGAAGATGTTTCTCACAAAATCGTTGCCCCAATGCATCATTGAAATTCAAGCTGGAAAGATGATTTTAATATATCACTTGTACATTTTGTATTGCTCTTCTGGTGACAATGTAGTTTGTTTTTGTCAATTACCATTTTAATAATAGGGTAAAGAAAATGAAGTGGATTTTTGAAAGAAAACAATACTGTCAATATACTATTAAAACAAATTAAAATGGTAAAAGTTATTGTACTTTAAGTAAAAATAAAAGAGCCAAAATATCAATCCCAGTTTTGGATTACTTTAATTAACAAAAAAAAATGCATATAGCAGAGGATAGTTTCAATCTGCCTACCTCTGGGTTATGGGCCCAGCATGCTTCCATTGCTGTACTCTGCGGCACATGTAAGTGCAAGAGATCCTGAAGCACTCACTCATCATGGGAAAGTACCAATGTGTTTCTTCGTTGGTTGATAGAAGAAACATCTTACAAAAACTCTCCAGATTATTGACTTTTTTAAGTTTTTCTAGGAAACGTTTTAGATGAATGCTTATTAGCATTTGTCAGTATGTACTTTTGCAAAGTGTCTCTGTGGCGCAATCAGTTAGTGTGTACGGCTATTAACCAAAAGGTTGGTGGTTCAATCCCACCCAGGGACGTAATTGACCTTGTTATCAGATTTTGGTGATCTTTAAGTAGACAAGTCAAATTTCATACCCCCTGTTATTGTGTAGGGTACCTGGCCTTCTCTGATGTAATCAGAGTTAGATTTGATTCAATGATTTTATAAAAACATCTAGGAAGCACAATTTAGCAGTGGGTTGCAGAGAAAAAGAAATATGCTGGCAAAAAAATCAAATTGCGTGATTAAACAGCTCTTCATTTTCTGGCTTTATTTTTATGCTAACAAATTTGTTCTCTGAAAAGTGTCCACAAAGCCAAGTCTCTGATTAACACCTTTGTAGGGATGGTTTTTCACCTATTACTAAATTAAACTTGCTTCATTGGAAAGGCAGCAAGATGCATCCTCATTTCAATGTCTACTGAAATAATACAGGTTGAAACCAGGAAACATTAACGCCACTGCATCCTTGCTGCTTTCTCATGTGGAAGTCTGTTTAATGTGAAAACAAGGTGATATCTAATTAGCACACAGGTAAGGAATTACGAAAATCTTTATTTAAGGGTGAAGATGTTTCTCACAAAATTGTTGCCCCAATGCATCATTGAAATTCAAGCTGGAAAGATGATTTTAATATATCACTTGTACATTTTGTATTGCTCTTCTGGTGACAATGTAGTTTTTTTTGTCAATTACCATTTTAATAATAGGGTAAAGAAAATTAAGTGGATTTTTGAAAGAAAACTATACTGTCAATATACTATTAAAACAAATTAAAATGGTAAAAGTTATTGTACTTTAAGTAAAAATAAAAGAGCAAAAATATCAATCCCAGTTTTGATTACTTAAATTAACAAAAAAAAATGCATATAGCAAAGGATAGTTTCAATCTGCCTACCTCTGGGTTATGGGTCCAGCATGCT
Source organism: Pseudophryne corroboree (assembly GCF_028390025.1). NCBI lineage: Eukaryota > Metazoa > Chordata > Amphibia > Anura > Myobatrachidae > Pseudophryne > Pseudophryne corroboree. The sequence goes on from NW_026970032.1 coordinate 86,627, forward strand.
TCCATTGCAGTACTCTGCTGCACATGTAAGTGCAAGAGATCCTGAAGCACTCACTCATCATGGGAAAGTACCAATGTGTTTATTCGTTGGTTGATGGAAGAAACATCTTACAAAAACTCTCCAGATTATTTATTTTTTAATGTTTTTCTAGGAAACGTTCTAGATGTATGCTTATTAGCCTTTGTCAGTATGTACTTTTTGCAAAGTGTCTCTGTGGCGCGATCGGTTAGTGTGTTCGACTATTAACCAAAAGGTTGGTGGTTCAATCCCACCCAGGGACGTAATTGACCTTGTGATCAGATTTTGGTGATATTTAAGTAGACAAGTCAAAATTTCAAACCCCCTCTTATTGTGTAGGCTACCTGGCCTTCTCTGATGTAATCAGAGTTAGATTTGATTCAGTGATTTTATAAAAAACAGCTAGGAAGCACAATTTAGCAGTGGGTTACAGAGAAAAAAAATATGCTGGCAGAAAAATCCAATTGAGTGATTAAACAGCTCTTCATTTTCTGGCTTTATTTTTATGCTAACAAATTTGTTCTCTGAAAAGTGTCCACAAAGCCAAGTCTCTGATTAACACCTTTGTAAGGATGGTTTTTCACCTATTACTAAATTAAACTTGCTTCATTGGAAAGGCAGCAAGATGCATCCTCATTTCAATGTCTACTGAAATAATACAGGTTGACACCAGGAAACATTAACGCCACTGCATCCTTGCTGCTTTCTCATGTGGAAGTCTGTTTAATGTGAAAACAAGGTGATATCTAATTAGCACACAGGTAAGGAATTAAGAAAATCTTTATTTAAGGGTGAAGATGTTTCTCACAAAATCGTTGCCCCAATGCATCATTGAAATTCAAGCTGGAAAGATGATTTTAATATATCACTTGTACATTTTGTATTGCTCTTCTGGTGACAATGTAGTTTGTTTTTGTCAATTACCATTTTAATAATAGGGTAAAGAAAATTAAGTGGATTTTTGAAAGAAAACAATACTGTCAATATACTATTAAAACAAATTAAAATGGTAAAAGTTATTGTACTTTAAGTAAAAATAAAAGAGACAAAATATCAATCCCAGTTTTGGATTACTTTAATTAACAAAAAAAAAGCATATAGCAAAGGATAGTTTCAATCTGCCTATCTCTGGGTTATGGGCCCAGCATGCTTCCATTGCTGTACTCTGCTGCACATGTAAGTGCAAGAGATCCTGAAGCACTCACTCATCATGGGAAAGTACCAATGTGTTTCTTCGTTGGTTGATGGAAGAAACATCTTACAAAAACTCTCCAGATTATTGACTTTTTAAAGTTTTTCTAGGAAACGTTTTAGATGAATGCTTATTAGCCCTTGTCAGTATAAACTTTTGCAATGTGTCTCTGTGGCGCAATTAGTTAGTGTGTACGGCTATTAACCAAAAGGTTGGTGGTTCAATCCCACCCAGGTACGTAATTGACCTTGTTATCAGATTTTGGTGATCTTTAAGTAGACAAGTCAAAATTTCAAACCCCCTGTTATTGTGTAGGGTACCTGGCCTTCTCTGATGTAATCAGAGTTAGATTTGATTCAATGATTTTATAAAAACATCTAGGAAGCACAATTTAGCAGTGGGTTGCAGAGAAAAAGAAATATGCTGGCAAAAAAATCAAATTGCGTGATTAAACAGCTCTTCATTTTCTGGCTTTATTTTTATGCTAACAAATTTGTTCTCTGAAAAGTGTCCACAAAGCCAAGTCTCTGATTAACACCTTTGTAGGGATGGTTTTTCACCTATTACTAAATTAAACTTGCTTCATTGGAAAGGCAGCAAGATGCATCCTCATTTCAATGTCTACTGAAATAATACAGGTTGAAACCAGGAAACATTAACGCCACTGCATCCTTGCTGCTTTCTCATGTGGAAGTCTGTTTAATGTGAAAACAAGGTGATATCTAATTAGCACACAGGTAAGGAATTACAAAAAATCTTTATTTAAGGGTGAAGATGTTTCTCACAAAATTGTTGCCCCAATGCATCATTGAAATTCAAGCTGGAAAGATGATTTTAATATATCACTTGTACATTTTGTATTGCTCTTCTGGTGACAATGTAGTTTTTTTTGTCAATTACCATTTTAATAATAGGGTAAAGAAAATTAAGTGGATTTTTGAAAGAAAACTATACTGTCAATATACTATTAAAACAAATTAAAATGGTAAAAGTTATTGTACTTTAAGTAACAATAAAAGAGCAAAAATATCAATCCCAGTTTTGATTACTTAAATTAACAAAAAAAAATGCATATAGCAAAGGATAGTTTCAATCTGCCTACCTCTGGGTTATGGGTCCAGCATGCTTCCATTGCAGTACTCTGCTGCACATGTAAGTGCAAGAGATCCTGAAGCACTCACTCATCATGGGAAAGTACCAATGTGTTTATTCGTTGGTTGATGGAAGAAACATCTTACAAAAACTCTCCAGATTATTTATTTTTTAATGTTTTTCTAGGAAACGTTCTAGATGTATGCTTATTAGCCTTTGTCAGTATGTACTTTTTGCAAAGTGTCTCTGTGGCGCGATCGGTTAGTGTGTTCGACTATTAACCAAAAGGTTGGTGGTTCAATCCCACCCAGGGACGTAATTGACCTTGTGATCAGATTTTGGTGATATTTAAGTAGACAAGTCAAAATTTCAAACCCCCTCTTATTGTGTAGGGTACCTGGCCTTCTCTGATGTAATCAGAGTTAGATTTGATTCAGTGATTTTATAAAAACAGCTAGGAAGCACAATTTAGCAGTGGGTTGCAGAGAAAAAGAAATATGCTGGCAGAAAAATCCAATTGAGTGATTAAACAGCTCTTCATTTTCTGGCTTTATTTTTATGCTAACAAATTTGTTCTCTGAAAAGTGTCCACAAAGCAAAGTCTCTGATTAACACCTTTGTAGGGATGGTTTTTCACCTATTACTAAATTAAACTTGCTTCATTGGAAAGGCAGCAAGATGCATCCTCATTTCAATGTCTACTGAAATAATACAGGTTGACACCAGGAAACATTAACGCCACTGCATCCTTGCTACTTTCTCATGTGGAAGTCTGTTTAATGTGAAAACAAGGTGATATCTAATTAGCACACAGGTAAGGAATTAAGAAAATCTTTATTTAAGGGTGAAGATGTTTCTCACAAAATCGTTGCCCCAATGCATCATTGAAATTCAAGCTGGAAAGATGATTTTAATATATCACTTGTACATTTTGTATTGCTCTTCTGGTGACAATGTAGTTTATTTTTGTCAATTACCATTTTAATAATAGGGTAAAGAAAATGAAGTGGATTTTTGAAAGAAAACAATACTGTCAATATACTATTAAAACAAATTAAAATGGTAAAAGTTATTGTACTTTAAGTAAAAATAAAAGAGCCAAAATATCAATCCCAGTTTTGGATTACTTTAATTAACAACAAAAAATGCATATAGCAGAGGATAGTTTCAATCTGCCTACCTCTGGGTTATGGGCCCAGCATGCTTCCATTGCTGTACTCTGCTGCACATGTAAGTGCAAGAGATCCTGAAGCACTCACTCATCATGGGAAAGTACCAATGTGTTTCTTCGTTGGTTGATAGAAGAAACATCTTACAAAAACTCTCCAGATTATTGACTTTTTTTAAGTTTTTCTAGGAAACGTTTTAGATGAATGCTTATTAGCATTTGTCAGTATAGACTTTTGCAAAGTGTCTCTGTGGCGCAATCAGTTAGTGTGTACGGCTATTAACCAAAAGGTTGGTGGTTCAATCCCACCCAGGGACGTAATTGACCTTGTTATCAGATTTTGGTGATCTTTAAGTAGACATGTCAAATTTCATACCCCCTGTTATTGTGTAGGGTACCTGGCCTTCTCTGATGTAATCAGAGTTAGATTTGATTCAATGATTTTATAAAAACATCTAGGAAGCACAATTTAGCAGTGGGTTGCAGAGAAAAAAATATGCTGGCAAAAAAATCAAATTGCGTGATTAAACAGCTCTTCATTTTCTGGCTTTATTTTTATGCTAACAAATTTGTTCTCTGAAAAGTGTCCACAAAGCCAAGTCTCTGATTAACACCTTTGTAGGGATGGTTTTTCACCTATTACTAAATTAAACTTGCTTCATTGGAAAGGCAGCAAGATGCATCCTCATTTCAATGTCTACTGAAATAATACAGGTTGAAACCAGGAAACATTAACGCCACTGCATCCTTGCTGCTTTCTCATGTGGAAGTCTGTTTAATGTGAAAACAAGGTGATATCTAATTAGCACACAGGTAAGGAATTACGAAAATCTTTATTTAAGGGTGAAGATGTTTCTCACAAAATTGTTGCCCCAATGCATCATTGAAATTCAAGCTGGAAAGATGATTTTAATATATCACTTGTACATTTTGTATTGCTCTTCTGGTGACAATGTAGTTTTTTTTGTCAATTACCATTTTAATAATAGGGTAAAGAAAATTAAGTGGATTTTTGAAAGAAAACTATACTGTCAATAAACTATTAAAACAAATTAAAATGGTAAAAGTTATTGTACTTTAAGTAAAAATAAAAGAGCAAAAATATCAATCCCAGTTTTGATTACTTAAATTAACAAAAAAAATGCATATAGCAAAGGATAGTTTCAATCTGCCTACCTCTGGGTTATGGGTCCAGCATGCTTCCATTGCAGTACTCTGCTGCACATGTAAGTGCAAGAGATCCAGAAGCACTCACTCATCATGGGAAAGTACCAATGTGTTTATTCGTTGGTTGATGGAAGAAACATCTTACAAAAACTCTCCAGATTATTTATTTTTTAATGTTTTTCTAGGAAACGTTCTAGATGTATGCTTATTAGCCTTTGTCAGTATGTACTTTTTGCAAAGTGTCTCTGTGGCGCGATCGGTTAGTGTGTTCGACTATTAACCAAAAGGTTGGTGGTTCAATCCCACCCAGGGACGTAATTGACCTTGTGATCAGATTTTGGTGATATTTAAGTAGACAAGTCAAAATTTCAAACCCCCTCTTATTGTGTAGGGTACCTGGCCTTCTCTGATGTAACCAGAGTTAGATTTGATTCAGTGATTTTATAAAAAACAGCTAGGAAGCACAATTTAGCAGTGGGTTGCAGAGAAAAAAAATATGCTGGCAAAAAAAATCCAATTGAGTGATTAAACAGCTCTTCATTTTCTGGCTTTATTTTTATGCTAACAAATTTGTTCTCTGAAAAGTGTCCACAAAGCCAAGTCTCTGATTAACACCTTTGTAGGGATGGTTTTTCACCTATTACTAAATTAAACTTGCTTCATTGGAAAGGCAGCAAGATGCATCCTCATTTCAATGTCTACTGAAATAATACAAGTTGACACCAGGAAACATTAACGCCACTGCATCCTTGCTGCTTTCTCATGTGGAAGTCTGTTTAATGCGAAAACAAGGTGATATCTAATTATCACACAGGTAAGGAATTAAGAAAATCTTTATTTAAGGGTGAAGATGTTTCTCACAAAATCGTTGCCCCAATGCATCATTGAAATTCAAGCTGGAAAGATGATTTTAATATATCACTTGTACATTTTGTATTGCTCTTCTGGTGACAATGTAGTTTGTTTTTGTCAATTACCATTTTAATAATAGGGTAAAGAAAATTAAGTGGATTTTTGAAAGAAAACAATACTGTCAATATACTATTAAAAGAAAATTAAAATGGTAAAAGTTATTGTACTTTAAGTAAAAATAAAAGAGCCAAAATATCAATCCCAGTTTTGGATTACTTTAATTAACAAAAAAAAAGCATATAGCAAAGGATAGTTTCAATCTGCCTACCTCTGGGTTATGGGCCCAGCATGCTTCCATTGCTGTACTCTGCTGCACATGTAAGTGCAAGAGATCCTGAAGCACTCACTCATCATGGGAAAGTACCAATGTGTTTCTTCGTTGGTTGATGGAAGAAACATCTTACAAAAACTCTCCAGATTATTGACTTTTTAAAGTTTTTCTAGGAAACGTTTTAGATGAATGCTTATTAGCCTTTGTCAGTATGCCCTTTCGCAAAGTGTCTTTGTGGCGCAATCAGTTAGTGTGTATGGCTATTAACTAAAAGGTTGGTGGTTCAATCCCACCCAGGGATGTAATTGATCTTGCTATCAGATTTTGGTGATCTTTAAGTAGACAAGTCAAAATTTCATACCCCCTCTTATGGTGTAGGGTACCTGGCCTTCTCTGATGTAATCAGAGTTAGATTTGATTCATTGATTTTATAAAAACAGCTAGGAAGCACAATTTAGCAGTGGTTTGCAGAGAAAAAAAATATGCTGGCAGAAAAATCCAATTGAGTGATTAAACAGCTCTTCATTTTCTTGCTTTATTTTTATGCTAACAAATTTGTTCTCTGAAAAGTGTCCACAAAGCCAAGTCTCTGATTAACACCTTTGTAAGGATGATTTTTCACCTATTACTAAATTAAACTTGCTTCATTGGAAAGGCAGCAAGATGCATCCTCATTTCAATGTCTACTGAAATAATACAAGTTGACACCAGGAAACATTAACGCCACTGCATCCTTGCTGCTTTCTCATGTGGAAGTCTGTTTAATGCGAAAACAAGGTGATATCTAATTATCACACAGGTAAGGAATTAAGAAAATCTTTATTTAAGGGTGAAGATGTTTCTCACAAAATCGTTGCCCCAATGCATCATTGAAATTCAAGCTGGAAAGATGATTTTAATATATCACTTGTACATTTTGTATTGCTCTTCTGGTGACAATGTAGTTTGTTTTTGTCAATTACCATTTTAATAATAGGGTAAAGAAAATTAAGTGGATTTTTGAAAGAAAACAATACTGTCAATATACTATTAAAACAAATTAAAATGGTAAAAGTTATTGTACTTTAAGTAAAAATAAAAGAGCCAAAATATCAATCCCAGTTTTGGATTACTTTAATTAACAAAAAAAAAAGCATATAGCAAAGGATAGTTTCAATCTGCCTACCTCTGGGTTATGGGCCCAGCATGCTTCCATTGCTGTACTCTGCTGCACATGTAAGTGCAAGAGATCCTGAAGCACTCACTCATCATGGGAAAGTACCAATGTGTTTCTTCGTTGGTTGATGGAAGAAACATCTTACAAAAACTCTCCAGATTATTGACTTTTTAAAGTTTTTCTAGGAAACGTTTTAGATGAATGCTTATTAGCCCTTGTCAGTATATACTTTTGCAATGTGTCTCTGTGGCGCAATTAGTTAGTGTGTACGGCTATTAACCAAAAGGTTGGTGGTTCAATCCCACCCAGGTACGTAATTGACCTTGTTATCAGATTTTGGTGATCTTTAAGTAGACAAGTCAAAATTTCAAACCCCCTGTTATGGTGTAGGGTACCTGGCCTTCTCTGATGTAATCAGAGTTAGATTTGATTCAGTGATTTTATAAAAACAGCTAGGAAGCACAATTTAGCAGTGGGTTGCAGAGAAAAAGAAATATGCTGGCAGAAAAATCCAATTGAGTGATTAAACAGCTCTTCATTTTCTGGCTTTATTTTTATGCTAACAAATTTGTTCTCTGAAAAGTGTCCACAAAGCAAAGTCTCTGATTAACACCTTTGTAGGGATGGTTTTTCACCTATTACTAAATTAAACTTGCTTCATTGGAAAGGCAGCAAGATGCATCCTCATTTCAATGTCTACTGAAATAATACAGGTTGACACCAGGAAACATTAACGCCACTGCATCCTTGCTGCTTTCTCATGTGGAAGTCTGTTTAATGTGAAAACAAGGTGATATCTAATTAGCACACAGGTAAGGAATTAAGAAAATCTTTATTTAAGGGTGAAGATGTTTCTCACAAAATCGTTGCCCCAATGCATCATTGAAATTCAAGCTGGAAAGATGATTTTAATATATCACTTGTACATTTTGTATTGCTCTTCTGGTGACAATGTAGTTTTTTTGTCAATTACCATTTTAATAATAGGGTAAAGAAAATGAAGTGGATTTTTGAAAGAAAACTATACTGTCAATATACTATTAAAACAAATTAAAATGGTAAAAGTTATTGTACTTTAAGTAAAAATAAAAGAGCAAAAATATCAATCCCAGTTTTGATTACTTAAATTAACAAAAAAAAATGCATATAGCAAAGGATAGTTTCAATCTGCCTACCTCTGGGTTATGGGTCCAGCATGCTTCCATTGCAGTACTCTGCTGCACATGTAAGTGCAAGAGATCCTGAAGCACTCACTCATCATGGGAAAGTACCAATGTGTTTATTCGTTGGTTGATGGAAGAAACATCTTACAAAAACTCTCCAGATTATTTATTTTTTAATGTTTTTCTAGGAAACGTTCTAGATGTATGCTTATTAGCCTTTGTCAGTATGTACATTTTGCAAAGTGTCTCTGTGGCGCAATCGGTTAGTGTGCTTGACTATTAACCAAAAGGTTGGTGGTTCAATCCCACCCAGGGACGTAATTGACCTTGTGATCAGATTTTGGTGATATTTAAGTAGACAAGTCAAAATTTCAAACCCCCTCTTATTGTGTAGGGTACCTGGCCTTCTCTGATGTAATCAGAGTTAGATTTGATTCAGTGATTTTATAAAAAACAGCTAGGAAGCACAATTTAGCAGTGGGTTGCAGAGAAAAAAAATATGCTGGCAGAAAAATCCAATTGAGTGATTAAACAGCTCTTCATTTTCTGGCTTTATTTTTATGCTAACAAATTTGTTCTCTGAAAAGTGTCCACAAAGCCAAGTCTCTGATTAACACCTTTGTAAGGATGGTTTTTCACCTATTACTAAATTAAACTTGCTTCATTGGAAAGGCAGCAAGATGCATCCTCATTTCAATGTCTACTGAAATAATACAAGTTGACACCAGGAAACATTAACGCCACTGCATCCTTGCTGCTTTCTCATGTGGAAGTCTGTTTAATGTGAAAACAAGGTGATATCTAATTAGCACACAGGTAAGGAATTAAGAAAATCTTTATTTAAGGGTGAAGATGTTTCTCACAAAATTGTTGACCCAATGCATCATTGAAATTCAAGCTGGAAAGATGAATTTAATATATCACTTGTACATTTTGTATTGCTCTTCTGGTGACAATGTAGTTTGTTTTTGTCAATTACCATTTTAATAATAGGGTAAAGAAAATGAAGTGGATTTTTGAAAGAAAACAATACTGTCAATATACTATTAAAACAAATTAAAATGGTAAAAGTTATTGTCTTCAAGATCGCAGGAGCAGAGATCATCCTCTGCTTCTGCCAAATCCACTGCATGACGCTGGGGCTCTCTTGCAGGAGCCCGCACCAGTGGGGGCACGTCTAAAACTCTTCAGTCAGTTCTGGATTCATTCGGACATGGACTCGTGTGTTTTACAAATAGTGTCCCAAGGGTACAAACTGGGGTTTCAAGATGTTCCCCCTCACCGATTGTTCAAACATTAAGTTACTGTGCTGTTCCTGGGTTATATAGCGCTGGGGTATGTGCTGGCATACTCTCTCTCTGTCTCTCCAAAGGGCCTTGTGGGGGAAATGTCTTCAGTAAAAGTATTCCCTGTGTGTGTGGTGTGTCGGTACGCGTGTGTCGACATGTCTGAGGAAGAAGGCTATATTAGAGAGGAGCGGGAGCAAATGAACGTGGTGTCTCCGCCGACACCTGATTGGATGGATATGTGGAATGTTTTAAATGCTAGTGTAAACTCATTGCACAAAAGATTAGACAAGGCAGAAGCTTTGGGACAGTCAGGGTCTCAACCAATGCCTAATCCTATGTCGCAGGGACTGTCAGGGTCTCATAAGCGCCCACTATCCAGATGTTGACACAGATACCGACACGGATTCTGACTCCAGTGTCGATTACGATGATGCAAAGTTACAGCCAAAATTGGCAAAATACATTTGATATATGATTATGGCAATAAAAGATGTTTTGCACATCACAGAGGAGCCCCCTATCCCTGACAAGAGGGTACATATGTACAAGGGAAAGAAGCCTGAGGTAACCTTTCCCCCCTCACACGAGCTGAACGAGTTATGTGAAAAAGCTTGGGAATCTCCTGCAGATTTCCAAAAGGATTCCCCTTTCCCATCAACGGATAGGTTACGATGGGAATCCTCCCCTAGGGTGGACAAAGCATTAACACGCTTATCCAAGAAGGTAGCCCTCCCGTCCCAGGATACGGCTACCCTCAAAGAGTGTGCTGACCGCAAACAGGAGATTACCCTGAAGTCCATTTATACACATTCAGGTACCTTACTCAGACCGGCAATTGCGTCGGCCTGGGTGTGTAGTGCTGTAGCGGCATGGACAAATACCTTATCTGAGGGGATGGATAGCCTAGACAAGGATACTATTTTATTGACCCTGGGGCATATAAGAGATGCTGTCCTATATATGTGTGTATGCAAACTACAGGTGGTGCTGCAGGGCCCACACCCTTTTACTTGTCTTGTAGAGCAGCTCTGAAGCTGTTACAGTGCCCAGCTGCTGCAAGAAATCAGCTTGAATGCTTCAGGGGCTTGGGCATGGCCAACATGAGCCCCACACCGAAGGAGGTGTCAAAAAGCCACAAAGGAAGTCACAGAAAAAAACTGACAGTTGGAACTTTAGGTTACTCCCAATTCCTCATTTTTTATTATTTTGCCCTGAAATTTGGCATGCAGCACCGGGTGACGATTCTACACGCCCATGCCAAATTTCAGCTCAGTACGTCCAATCAGTTTTGAGGTGTAGCCCCTCAAACACCATGCCCCCATCTCAGAAGTTCCCTATGGGAGAATTCCGTTTGTTCGATTCAGCCTTAATATAAGGGCACGGCCGTGCCCTTATAATATCTATCTATCTATCTATCTATCTATCGTATGTGTGTGTATATATACATCTATACATACATGCGCTAACACCTGGACATACACTGATGTACCCACACCTAATATCCATACATACACGCCCTGACACCTGGACATACACCAACATTCCCACACCTGCATCTATACATACACATGCTGACACCTGGACATACACCAACATACAAGCACCTGCATCTATATATACACGCGCTGACAAATGGACATACACCGACGTACCCACACTTGCATCTATACATACATGCACTGACATCTGGACATACAAGCACCTGCATCTATACATACACGCGCTGACACCTGAACCTACACTGACCTTCCCACACCTGCATCTATACATACACATTCTGACACCTGGACATACACAGACGTACCCACACCTGCATCTATACATACACGCGTTGACACCTGGACGTACACTGACGTACACACACCTACATCTATATATGCATGGATGCAAATGTGGGTACGTCTGTATACGTCCAGGTGTTAGCATGTGTATGTATAGATGTTAGGTGTGGGTACATCAGTGTATGTCCAGGTGTCAGCACATGTATGTATAGATTCACATGTGGGTAAGCCGGTGTACGTCCACGTGTCAGCATGTGTAGGTATAGATGCAGGTGTGGGTACGTTGGTGTACGTTTAGGGGTCAGCGTGTTAATGTATAGATGTTGGTGTGTGTATGTCAGTGTACGTACAGATATAGGTGTGTGTGTGTATGTATGTATGTATGTATGTATGTATGTATATGTATAGAGGAAGGTGTGATACATACATATAACACATACATGATAGATACATACATATATCACACACACGATAGATAGATAGATAGATAGATAGATAGATAGATAGATAAAACACATACATACAAGATAGATACATACATACATACATACATGATAGATACATATATATACACACACATACGATAGATAGATAGATAGATAGATAGATAGATAGATAGATAGATAGAATGATAGATACATATATATACACACACATACGATAGATAGATAGATAGATAGATAGATAGATAGATAGATAGACAGATAGATAGATACATACATATATATATATCACAAACATATATGATTCATACATATATCACACACACATACATGATACATACATGAGAAAGACCTGGGATGGTGATGAGGCCAGGGCCCCCTGCTGATGTTGCGTTGAGGAAGGCAGTGTTCCAGGGCGGATGCAAGTCGGGGAGAGCACCGCGCAGCCCTGGAAAAATACTGCTGAGGAGCTACATCTGGAAGAGCCCCTGGGAGGGAGAGTGCCACATGCCCCATCCTGCGCGGCAGACTCTGCAGGCCTGCACATGGGAAGGGAGGTCTCTGGCCACACGTACTCACCCTTCTGCTGAAGCCCCGCTGCTGTCCCCATCAGCGCTCTCCAGCGGGGAGCGGGGCCAGGATGAACCTCAACCTGTGAGAACTATCTTCATGATCAAGAGATCTCATATGCAAGATAAGTATGTGTTGGGATAGGGCTGGGGAGGGTGGCTGCTCGGGCACACCCCCGTCAAGTTAAGGAGATTTAACTGAGGAAGCACAAGGGAACTCTCGTCTGGGGACAACAACTGCAGGGAGACCACATCTTTTCAGATGAACATGGGAGGGCGGAAGGCTGCCTAATACTGAAGCACCCTCAGACATTAAACCATATGCAACAACTATTGCAAGCATTCCTGGGGGAAGGTCTGCAGCAGACGGATTTGCATACGGTGATGTCATCCAAGCAGTGGGCCAAAGTTGGCTGGAACCCTCATCTGTATATGAAAAGAGAAAAGGGGCATGCAGGGCATGGCGGCCTTTTGCGGCGCTTGGATAACCCCAAGTTTGCATTAAACACCCCCACCCTCCTTCGGTGTGGGGCTCATGTTGGCCATGCCCAAGCCCCTGAAGCATTCAAGCTGATTTCTTGCAGCAGCTGGGCACTGTAACAGCTTCAGAGCTGCTCTACAAGACAAGTAAAAGGGTGTGGGCCCTGCAGCACCACCTGTAGTTTGCATACACACATATATAGGACAGCATCTCTTATATGCCCCAGGGTCAATAAAATAGTATCCTTGTCTAGGCTATCCATCCCCTCAGATAAGGTATTTGTCCATGCCGCTACAGCACTACACACCCAGGCCGACGCAATTGCCGGTCTGAGTAAGGTACCTGAATGTGTATAAATGGACTTCAGGGTAATCTCCTGTTTGCGGTCAGCACACTCTTTGAGGGTAGCCGTATCCTGGGACGGGAGGGCTACCTTCTTGGATAAGCGTGTTAATGCTTTGTCCACCCTAGGGGAGGATTCCCATCGTAACCTATCCGTTGATGGGAAAGGGGAATCCTTTTGGAAATCTGCAGGAGATTCCCAAGCTTTTTCACATAACTCGTTCAGCTCGTGTGAGGGGGGAAAGGTTACCTCAGGCTTCTTTCCCTTGTACATATGTACCCTCTTGTCAGGGATAGGGGGCTCCTCTGTGATGTGCAAAACATCTTTTATTGCCATAATCATATATCAAATGTATTTTGCCAATTTTGGCTGTAACTTTGCATCATCGTAATCGACACTGGAGTCAGAATCCGTGTCGGTATCTGTGTCAACATCTGGATAGTGGGCGCTTATGAGACCCTGACAGTCCCTGCGACATAGGATTAGGCATTGGTTGAGACCCTGACTGTCCCAAAGCTTCTGCCTTGTCTAATCTTTTGTGCAATGAGTTTACACTAGCATTTAAAACATTCCACATATCCATCCAATCAGGTGTCGGCGGAGACACCACGTTCATTTGCTCCCGCTCCTCTCTAATATAGCCTTCTTCCTCAGACATGTCGACACACGCGTACCGACACACCACACACACAGGGAATACTTTTACTGAAGACATTTCCCCCACAAGGCCCTTTGGAGAGACAGAGAGAGAGTATGCCAGCACATACCCCAGCGCTATATAACCCAGGAACAGCACAGTAACTTAATGTTTGAACAATCGGTGAGGGGGAACATCTTGAAACCCCAGTTTGTACCCTTGGGACACTATTTGTAAAACACACGAGTCCATGTCCGAATGAATCCAGAACTGACTGAAGAGTTTTAGACGTGCCCCCACTGGTGCGGGCTCCTGCAAGAGAGCCCCAGCGTCATGCAGTGGATTTGGCAGAAGCAGAGGATGATCTCTGCTCCTGCGATCTTGAAGACAATAACTTTTACCATTTTAATTTGTTTTAATAGTATATTGACAGTATTGTTTTCTTTCAAAAATCCACTTCATTTTCTTTACCCTATTATTAAAATGGTAATTGACAAAAACAAACTACATTGTCACCAGAAGAGCAATACAAAATGTACAAGTGATATATTAAATTCATCTTTCCAGCTTGAATTTCAATGATGCATTGGGTCAACAATTTTGTGAGAAACATCTTCACCCTTAAATAAAGATTTTCTTAATTCCTTACCTGTGTGCTAATTAGATATCACCTTGTTTTCACATTAAACAGACTTCCACATGAGAAAGCAGCAAGGATGCAGTGGCGTTAATGTTTCCTGGTGTCAACTTGTATTATTTCAGTAGACATTGAAATGAGGATGCATCTTGCTGCCTTTCCAATGAAGCAAGTTTAATTTAGTAATAGGTGAAAAACCATCCTTACAAAGGTGTTAATCAGAGACTTGGCTTTGTGGACACTTTTCAGAGAACAAATTTGTTAGCATAAAAATAAAGCCAGAAAATGAAGAGCTGTTTAATCACTCAATTGGATTTTTCTGCCAGCATATTTTTTTTCTCTGCAACCCACTGCTAAATTGTGCTTCCTAGCTGTTTTTTATAAAATCACTGAATCAAATCTAACTCTGATTACATCAGAGAAGGCCAGGTACCCTACACAATAAGAGGGGGTTTGAAATTTTGACTTGTCTACTTAAATATCACCAAAATCTGATCACAAGGTCAATTACGTCCCTGGGTGGGATTGAACCACCAACCTTTTGGTTAATAGTCAAGCACACTAACCGATTGCGCCACAGAGACACTTTGCAAAATGTACATACTGACAAAGGCTAATAAGCATACATCTAGAACGTTTCCTAGAAAAACATTAAAAAATAAATAATCTGGAGAGTTTTTGTAAGATGTTTCTTCCATCAACCAACGAATAAACACATTGGTACTTTCCCATGATGAGTGAGTGCTTCAGGATCTCTTGCACTTACATGTGCAGCAGAGTACTGCAATGGAAGCATGCTGGACCCATAACCCAGAGGTAGGCAGATTGAAACTATCCTTTGCTATATGCATTTTTTTTTGTTAATTTAAGTAATCAAAACTGGGATTGATATTTTTGCTCTTTTATTTTTACTTAAAGTACAATAACTTTTACCATTTTAATTTGTTTTAATAGTATATTGACAGTATAGTTTTCTTTCAAAAATCCACTTCATTTTCTTTACCCTATTATTAAAATGGTAATTGACAAAAAAACTACATTGTCACCAGAAGAGCAATACAAAATGTACAAGTGATATATTAAAATCATCTTTCCAGCTTGAATTTCAATGATGCATTGGGGCAACGATTTTGTGAGAAACATCTTCACCCTTAAATAAAGATTTTCTTAATTCCTTACCTGTGTGCTAATTAGATATCACCTTGTTTTCACATTAAACAGACTTCCACATGAGAAAGCAGCAAGGATGCAGTGGCGTTAATGTTTCCTGGTGTCAACCTGTATTATTTCAGTAGACATTGAAATGAGGATGCATCTTGCTGCCTTTCCAATGAAGCAAGTTTAATTTAGTAATAGGTGAAAAACCATCCCTACAAAGGTGTTAATCAGAGACTTTGCTTTGTGGACACTTTTCAGAGAACAAATTTGTTAGCATAAAAATAAAGCCAGAAAATAAAGAGCTGTTTAATCACTCAATTGGATTTTTCTGCCAGCATATTTCTTTTTCTCTGCAACCCACTGCTAAATTGTGCTTCCTAGCTGTTTTTATAAAATCACTGAATCAAATCTAACTCTGATTACATCAGATAAGGCCAGGTACCCTACACCATAACAGGGGGTTTGAAATTTTGACTTGTCTACTTAAAGATCACCAAAATCTGATAACAAGGTCAATTACGTACCTGGGTGGGATTGAACCACCAACCTTTTGGTTAATAGCCGTACACACTAACTAATTGCGCCACAGAGACACATTGCAAAAGTATATACTGACAAGGGCTAATAAGCATTCATCTAAAACGTTTCCTAGAAAAACTTTAAAAAGTCAATAATCTGGAGAGTTTTTGTAAGATGTTTCTTCCATCAACCAACGAAGAAACACATTGGTACTTTCCCATGATGAGTGAGTGCTTCAGGATCTCTTGCACTTACATGTGCAGCAGAGTACAGCAATGGAAGCATGCTGGGCCCATAACCCAGAGGTAGGCAGATTGAAACTATCCTTTGCTATATGCTTTTTTTTTTGTTAATTAAAGTAATCCAAAACTGGGATTGATATTTTGGCTCTTTTATTTTTACTTAAAGTACAATAACTTTTACCATTTTAATTTGTTTTAATAGTATATTGACAGTATTGTTTTCTTTCAAAAATCCACTTAATTTTCTTTACCCTATTATTAAAATGGTAATTGACAAAAACAAACTACATTGTCACCAGAAGAGCAATACAAAATGTACAAGTGATATATTAAAATCATCTTTCCAGCTTGAATTTCAATGATGCATTGGGGCAACGATTTTGTGAGAAACATCTTCACCCTTAAATAAAGATTTTCTTAATTCCTTACCTGTGTGATAATTAGATATCACCTTGTTTTCGCATTAAACAGACTTCCACATGAGAAAGCAGCAAGGATGCAGTGGCGTTAATGTTTCCTGGTGTCAACTTGTATTATTTCAGTAGACATTGAAATGAGGATGCATCTTGCTGCCTTTCCAATGAAGCAAGTTTAATTTAGTAATAGGTGAAAAACCATCCTTACAAAGGTGTTAATCAGAGACTTGGCTTTGTGGACACTTTTCAGAGAACAAATTTGTTAGCATAAAAATAAAGCAAGAAAATGAAGAGCTGTTTAATCACTCAATTGGATTTTTCTGCCAGCATATTTTTTTTCTCTGCAAACCACTGCTAAATTGTGCTTCCTAGCTGTTTTTATAAAATCAATGAATCAAATCTAACTCTGATTACATCAGAGAAGGCCAGGTACCCTACACAATAAGAGGGGGTTTGAAATTTTGACTTGTCTACTTAAATATCACCAAAATCTGATCACAAGGTCAATTACGTCCCTGGGTGGGATTGAACCACCAACCTTTTGGTTAATAGTCGAACACACTAACCGATCGCGCCACAGAGACACTTTGCAAAAAGTACATACTGACAAAGGCTAATAAGCATACATCTAGAACGTTTCCTAGAAAAACATTAAAAAATAAATAATCTGGAGAGTTTTTGTAAGATGTTTCTTCCATCAACCAACGAATAAACACATTGGTACTTTCCCATGATGAGTGAGTGCTTCAGGATCTCTTGCACTTACATGTGCAGCAGAGTACAGCAATGGAAGCATGCTGGGCCCATAACCCAGAGGTAGGCAGATTGAAACTATCCTCTGCTATATGCATTTTTTTTTTGTTAATTAAAGTAATCCAAAACTGGGATTGATATTTTGGCTCTTTTATTTTTACTTAAAGTACAATAACTTTTACCATTTTAATTTGTTTTAATAGTATATTGACAGTATTGTTTTCTTTCAAAAATCCACTTCATTTTCTTTACCCTATTATTAAAATGGTAATTGACAAAAACAAACTACATTGTCACCAGAAGAGCAATACAAAATGTACAAGTGATATATTAAAATCATCTTTCCAGCTTGAATTTCAATGATGCATTGGGGCAACGATTTTGTGAGAAACATCTTCACCCTTAAATAAAGATTTTCTTAATTCCTTACCTGTGTGATAATTAGATATCACCTTGTTTTCGCATTAAACAGACTTCCACATGAGAAAGCAGCAAGGATGCAGTGGCGTTAATGTTTCCTGGTGTCAACTTGTATTATTTCAGTAGACATTGAAATGAGGATGCATCTTGCTGCCTTTCCAATGAAGCAAGTTTAATTTAGTAATAGGTGAAAAACCATCCCTACAAAGGTGTTAATCAGAGACTTGGCTTTGTGGACACTTTTCAGAGAACAAATTTGTTAGCATAAAAATAAAGCCAGAAAATGAAGAGCTGTTTAATCACTCAATTGGATTTTTTTTGCCAGCATATTTTTTTTCTCTGCAACCCACTGCTAAATTGTGCTTCCTAGCTGTTTTTTATAAAATCACTGAATCAAATCTAACTCTGGTTACATCAGAGAAGGCCAGGTACCCTACACAATAAGAGGGGGTTTGAAATTTTGACTTGTCTACTTAAATATCACCAAAATCTGATCACAAGGTCAATTACGTCCCTGGGTGGGATTGAACCACCAACCTTTTGGTTAATAGTCGAACACACTAACCGATCGCGCCACAGAGACACTTTGCAAAAAGTACATACTGACAAAGGCTAATAAGCATACATCTAGAACGTTTCCTAGAAAAACATTAAAAAATAAATAATCTGGAGAGTTTTTGTAAGATGTTTCTTCCATCAACCAACGAATAAACACATTGGTACTTTCCCATGATGAGTGAGTGCTTCTGGATCTCTTGCACTTACATGTGCAGCAGAGTACTGCAATGGAAGCATGCTGGACCCATAACCCAGAGGTAGGCAGATTGAAACTATCCTCTGCTATATGCATTTTTTTGTTTGTTAATTAAAGTAATCCAAAACTGGGATTGATATTTTGGCTCTTTTATTTTTACTTAAAGTACAATAACTTTTACCATTTTAATTTGTTTTAATAGTATATTGACAGTATTGTTTTCTTTCAAAAATCCACTTCATTTTCTTTACCCTATTATTAAAATGGTAATTGACAAAAACAAACTACATTGTCACCAGAAGAGCAATACAAAATGTACAAGTGATATATTAAAATCATCTTTCCAGCTTGAATTTCAATGATGCATTGGGGCAACGATTTTGTGAGAAACATCTTCACCCTTAAATAAAGATTTTCTTAATTCCTTACCTGTGTGCTAATTAGATATCACCTTGTTTTCACATTAAACAGACTTCCACATGAGAAAGCAGCAAGGATGCAGTGGCGTTAATGTTTCCTGGTGTCAACCTGTATTATTTCAGTAGACATTGAAATGAGGATGCATCTTGCTGCCTTTCCAATGAAGCAAGTTTAATTTAGTAATAGGTGAAAAACCATCCCTACAAAGGTGTTAATCAGAGACTTTGCTTTGTGGACACTTTTCAGAGAACAAATTTGTTAGCATAAAAATAAAGCCAGAAAATGAAGAGCTGTTTAATCACTCAATTGGATTTTTCTGCCAGCATATTTCTTTTTCTCTGCAACCCACTGCTAAATTGTGCTTCCTAGCTGTTTTTATAAAATCACTGAATCAAATCTAACTCTGATTACATCAGAGAAGGCCAGGTACCCTACACCATAACAGGGGGTTTGAAATTTTGACTTGTCTACTTAAAGATCACCAAAATCTGATAACAAGGTCAATTAGGTCCCTGGGTGGGATTGAACCACCAACCTTTTGGTTAATAGCCGTACATACTAACTGATTGCGCCACAGAGACACTTTGCAAAATTCCATACTGACAAAGGCTAATAAGCATTCATCTAAAACGTTTCCTAGAAAAACTTAAAAAAGTCAATAATCTGGAGAGTTTTTGTAAGATGTTTCTTCTATCAACCAACGAAGAAACACATTGGTACTTTCCCATGATGAGTGAGTGCTTCAGGATCTCTTGCACTAACATGTGCAGCAGAGTACAGCAATGGAAGCATGCTGGGCCCATAACCCAGAGGTAGGCAGATTGAAACTATCCTCTGCTATATGCATTTTTTTTTTTGTTAATTAAAGTAATCCAAAACTGGGATTGATATTTTGGCTCTTTTATTTTTACTTAAAGTACAATAACTTTTACCATTTTTTTTTTTTTAATAGTATATTGACAGTATTGTTTTCTTTCAAAAATCCACTTCATTTTCTTTACCCTATTATTAAAATGGTAATTGACAAAAACAAACTACATTGTCACCAGAAGAGCAATACAAAATGTACAAGTTATATCTTAAAATCATCTTTCCAGCTTGAATTTCAATGATGCATTGGGGCAACGATTTTGTGAGAAACATCTTCACCCTTAAATAAAGATTTTCTTAATTCCTTACCTGTGTGATAATTAGATATCACCTTGTTTTCGCATTAAACAGACTTCCACATGAGAAAGCAGCAAGGATGCAGTGGCATTAATGTTTCCTGGTGTCAACTTGTATTATTTCAGTAGACATTGAAATGAGGATGCATCTTGCTGCCTTTCCAATGAAGCAAGTTTAATTTAGTAATAGGTGAAAAACCATCCTTACAAAGGTGTTAATCAGAGACTTGGCTTTGTGGACACTTTTCAGAGAACAAATTTGTTAGCATAAAAATAAAGCAAGAAAATGAAGAGCTGTTTAATCACTCAATTGGATTTTTCTGCCAGCATATTTTTTTTCTCTGCAAACCACTGCTAAATTGTGCTTCCTAGCTGTTTTTATAAAATCAATGAATCAAATCTAACTCTGATTACATCAGAGAAGGCCAGGTACCCTACACCATAAGAGGGGGTTTGAAATTTTGACTTGTCTACTTAAAGATCACCAAAATCTGATAACAACATCAATTACATCCCTGGGTGGGATTGAACCACCAACCTTTTAGTTAAAAGCCATACACACTAACTGATTGCGCCACAAAGACACTTTGCGAAAGGGCATACTGACAAAGGCTAATAAGCATTCATCTAAAACGTTTCCTAGAAAAACTTTAAAAAGTCAATAATCTGGAGAGTTTTTGTAAGATGTTTCTTCCATCAACCAACGAAGAAACACATTGGTACTTTCCCATGATGAGTGAGTGCTTCAGGATCTCTTGCACTTACATGTGCAGCAGAGTACAGCAATGGAAGCATGCTGGGCCCATAACCCAGAGGTAGGCAGATTGAAACTATCCTTTGCTATATGCTTTTTTTTTGTTAATTAAAGTAATCCAAAACTGGGATTGATATTTTGGCTCTTTTATTTTTACTTAAAGTACAATAACTTTTACCATTTTAATTTGTTTTAATAGTATATTGACAGTATTGTTTTCTTTCAAAAATCCACTTAATTTTCTTTACCCTATTATTAAAATGGTAATTGACAAAAACAAACTACATTGTCACCAGAAGAGCAATACAAAATGTACAAGTGATATATTAAAATCATCTTTCCAGCTTGAATTTCAATGATGCATTGGGGCAACGATTTTGTGAGAAACATCTTCACCCTTAAATAAAGATTTTCTTAATTCCTTACCTGTGTGATAATTAGATATCACCTTGTTTTCGCATTAAACAGACTTCCACATGAGAAAGCAGCAAGGATGCAGTGGCGTTAATGTTTCCTGGTGTCAACTTGTATTATTTCAGTAGACATTGAAATGAGGATGCATCTTGCTGCCTTTCCAATGAAGCAAGTTTAATTTAGTAATAGGTGAAAAACCATCCCTACAAAGGTGTTAATCAGAGACTTGGCTTTGTGGACACTTTTCAGAGAACAAATTTGTTAGCATAAAAATAAAGCCAGAAAATGAAGAGCTGTTTAATCACTCAATTGGATTTTTTTTGCCAGCATATTTTTTTTCTCTGCAACCCACTGCTAAATTGTGCTTCCTAGCTGTTTTTTATAAAATCACTGAATCAAATCTAACTCTGATTACATCAGAGAAGGCCAGGTACCCTACACAATAAGAGGGGGTTTGAAATTTTGACTTGTCTACTTAAATATCACCAAAATCTGATCACAAGGTCAATTACGTCCCTGGGTGGGATTGAACCACCAACCTTTTGGTTAATAGTCGAACACACTAACCGATCGCGCCACAGAGACACTTTGCAAAAAGTACATACTGACAAAGGCTAATAAGCATACATCTAGAACGTTTCCTAGAAAAACATTAAAAAATAAATAATCTGGAGAGTTTTTGTAAGATGTTTCTTCCATCAACCAACGAATAAACACATTGGTACTTTCCCATGATGAGTGAGTGCTTCAGGATCTCTTGCACTTACATGTGCAGCAGAGTACAGCAATGGAAGCATGCTGGGCCCATAACCCAGAGGTAGGCAGATTGAAACTATCCTCTGCTATATGCATTTTTTTTTTGTTAATTAAAGTAATCCAAAACTGGGATTGATATTTTGGCTCTTTTATTTTTACTTAAAGTACAATAACTTTTACCATTTTAATTTGTTTTAATAGTATATTGACAGTATTGTTTTCTTTCAAAAATCCACTTCATTTTCTTTACCCTATTATTAAAATGGTAATTGACAAAAATAAACTACATTGTCACCAGAAGAGCAATACAAAATGTACAAGTGATATATTAAAATCATCTTTCCAGCTTGAATTTCAATGATGCATTGGGGCAACGATTTTGTGAGAAACATCTTCACCCTTAAATAAAGATTTTCTTAATTCCTTACCTGTGTGCTAATTAGATATCACCTTGTTTTCACATTAAACAGACTTCCACATGAGAAAGCAGCAAGGATGCAGTGGCGTTAATGTTTCCTGGTGTCAACCTGTATTATTTCAGTAGACATTGAAATGAGGATGCATCTTGCTGCCTTTCCAATGAAGCAAGTTTAATTTAGTAATAGGTGAAAAACCATCCCTACAAAGGTGTTAATCAGAGACTTTGCTTTGTGGACACTTTTCAGAGAACAAATTTGTTAGCATAAAAATAAAGCCAGAAAATGAAGAGCTGTTTAATCACTCAATTGGATTTTTCTGCCAGCATATTTCTTTTTCTCTGCAACCCACTGCTAAATTGTGCTTCCTAGCTGTTTTTATAAAATCACTGAATCAAATCTAACTCTGATTACATCAGAGAAGGCCAGGTACCCTACACAATAAGAGGGGGTTTGAAATTTTGACTTGTCTACTTAAATATCACCAAAATCTGATCACAAGGTCAATTGCGTCCCTGGGTGGGATTGAACCACCAACCTTTTGGTTAATAGTCGAACACATTAACCGATCGCGCCACAGAGACACTTTGCAAAAAGTACATACTGACAAAGGCTAATAAGCATACATCTAGAACGTTTCCTAGAAAAACATTAAAAAATAAATAATCTGGAGAGTTTTTGTAAGATGTTTCTTCCATCAACCAACGAATAAACACATTGGTACTTTCCCATGATGAGTGAGTGCTTCAGGATCTCTTGCACTTACATGTGCAGCAGAGTACTGCAATGGAAGCATGCTGGACCCATAACCCAGAGGTAGGCAGATTGAAACTATCCTTTGCTATATGCATTTTTTTTTGTTAATTTAAGTAATCAAAACTGGGATTGATATTTTTGCTCTTTTATTTTTACTTAAAGTACAATAACTTTTACCATTTTAATTTGTTTTAATAGTATATTGACAGTATTGTTTTCTTTCAAAAATCCACTTCATTTTCTTTACCCTATTATTAAAATGGTAATTGACAAAAACAAACTACATTGTCACCAGAAGAGCAATACAAAATGTACAAGTTATATCTTAAAGTCATCTTTCCAGCTTGAATTTCAATGATGCATTGGGGCAACAATTTTGTGAGAAACATCTTCACCCTTAAATAAAGATTTTCTTAATTCCTTACCTGTGTGATAATTAGATATCACCTTGTTTTCGCATTAAACAGACTTCCACATGAGAAAGCAGCAAGGATGCAGTGGCATTAATGTTTCCTGGTGTCAACTTGTATTATTTCAGTAGACATTGAAATGAGGATGCATCTTGCTGCCTTTCCAATGAAGCAAGTTTAATTTAGTAATAGGTGAAAAACCATCCTTACAAAGGTGTTAATCAGAGACTTGGCTTTGTGGACACTTTTCAGAGAACAAATTTGTTAGCATAAAAATAAAGCAAGAAAATGAAGAGCTGTTTAATCACTCAATTGGATTTTTCTGCCAGCATATTTTTTTTCTCTGCAAACCACTGCTAAATTGTGCTTCCTAGCTGTTTTTATAAAATCAATGAATCAAATCTAACTCTGATTACATCAGAGAAGGCCAGGTACCCTACACCATAAGAGGGGGTTTGAAATTTTGACTTGTCTACTTAAAGATCACCAAAATCTGATAACAACATCAATTACATCCCTGGGTGGGATTGAACCACCAACCTTTTAGTTAAAAGCCATACACACTAACTGATTGCGCCACAAAGACACTTTGCGAAAGGGCATACTGACAAAGGCTAATAAGCATTCATCTAAAACGTTTCCTAGAAAAACTTTAAAAAGTCAATAATCTGGAGAGTTTTTGTAAGATGTTTCTTCCATCAACCAACGAAGAAACACATTGGTACTTTCCCATGATGAGTGAGTGCTTCAGGATCTCTTGCACTTACATGTGCAGCAGAGTACAGCAATGGAAGCATGCTGGGCCCATAACCCAGAGGTAGGCAGATTGAAACTATCCTTTGCTATATGCTTTTTTTTTGTTAATTAAAGTAATCCAAAACTGGGATTGATATTTTGGCTCTTTTATTTTTACTTAAAGTACAATAACTTTTACCATTTTATTTGTTTTAATAGTATATTGACAGTATTGTTTTCTTTCAAAAATCCACTTAATTTTCTTTACCCTATTATTAAAATGGTAATTGACAAAAACAAACTACATTGTCACCAGAAGAGCAATACAAAATGTACAAGTGATATATTAAAATCATCTTTCCAGCTTGAATTTCAATGATGCATTGGGGCAACGATTTTGTGAGAAACATCTTCACCCTTAAATAAAGATTTTCTTAATTCCTTACCTGTGTGATAATTAGATATCACCTTGTTTTCGCATTAAACAGACTTCCACATGAGAAAGCAGCAAGGATGCAGTGGCGTTAATGTTTCCTGGTGTCAACTTGTATTATTTCAGTAGACATTGAAATGAGGATGCATCTTGCTGCCTTTCCAATGAAGCAAGTTTAATTTAGTAATAGGTG
This sequence comes from Pseudophryne corroboree, assembly GCF_028390025.1. Classification (NCBI taxonomy): domain Eukaryota; kingdom Metazoa; phylum Chordata; class Amphibia; order Anura; family Myobatrachidae; genus Pseudophryne; species Pseudophryne corroboree. Next base: position 111,661 of record NW_026970032.1, read on the forward strand.
AAAAACCATCCCTACAAAGGTGTTAATCAGAGACTTGGCTTTGTGGACACTTTTCAGAGAACAAATTTGTTAGCATAAAAATAAAGCCAGAAAATGAAGAGCTGTTTAATCACTCAATTGGATTTTTTTTGCCAGCATATTTTTTTTCTCTGCAACCCACTGCTAAATTGTGCTTCCTAGCTGTTTTTTATAAAATCACTGAATCAAATCTAACTCTGATTACATCAGAGAAGGCCAGGTACCCTACACAATAAGAGGGGGTTTGAAATTTTGACTTGTCTACTTAAATATCACCAAAATCTGATCACAAGGTCAATTACGTCCCTGGGTGGGATTGAACCACCAACCTTTTGGTTAATAGTCGAACACACTAACCGATCGCGCCACAGAGACACTTTGCAAAAAGTACATACTGACAAAGGCTAATAAGCATACATCTAGAACGTTTCCTAGAAAAACATTAAAAAATAAATAATCTGGAGAGTTTTTGTAAGATGTTTCTTCCATCAACCAACGAATAAACACATTGGTACTTTCCCATGATGAGTGAGTGCTTCAGGATCTCTTGCACTTACATGTGCAGCAGAGTACAGCAATGGAAGCATGCTGGGCCCATAACCCAGAGGTAGGCAGATTGAAACTATCCTCTGCTATATGCATTTTTTTTTGTTAATTAAAGTAATCCAAAACTGGGATTGATATTTTGGCTCTTTTATTTTTACTTAAAGTACAATAACTTTTACCATTTTAATTTGTTTTAATAGTATATTGACAGTATTGTTTTCTTTCAAAAATCCACTTCATTTTCTTTACCCTATTATTAAAATGGTAATTTACAAAAATAAACTACATTGTCACCAGAAGAGCAATACAAAATGTACAAGTGATATATTAAAATCATCTTTCCAGCTTGAATTTCAATGATGCATTGGGGCAACGATTTTGTGAGAAACATCTTCACCCTTAAATAAAGATTTTCTTAATTCCTTACCTGTGTGCTAATTAGATATCACCTTGTTTTCACATTAAACAGACTTCCACATGAGAAAGCAGCAAGGATGCAGTGGCGTTAATGTTTCCTGGTGTCAACCTGTATTATTTCAGTAGACATTGAAATGAGGATGCATCTTGCTGCCTTTCCAATGAAGCAAGTTTAATTTAGTAATAGGTGAAAAACCATCCCTACAAAGGTGTTAATCAGAGACTTTGCTTTGTGGACACTTTTCAGAGAACAAATTTGTTAGCATAAAAATAAAGCCAGAAAATGAAGAGCTGTTTAATCACTCAATTGGATTTTTCTGCCAGCATATTTCTTTTTCTCTGCAACCCACTGCTAAATTGTGCTTCCTAGCTGTTTTTATAAAATCACTGAATCAAATCTAACTCTGATTACATCAGAGAAGGCCAGGTACCCTACACAATAAGAGGGGGTTTGAAATTTTGACTTGTCTACTTAAATATCACCAAAATCTGATCACAAGGTCAATTGCGTCCCTGGGTGGGATTGAACCACCAACCTTTTGGTTAATAGTCGAACACACTAACCGATCGCGCCACAGAGACACTTTGCAAAAAGTACATACTGACAAAGGCTAATAAGCATACATCTAGAACGTTTCCTAGAAAAACATTAAAAAATAAATAATCTGGAGAGTTTTTGTAAGATGTTTCTTCCATCAACCAACGAATAAACACATTGGTACTTTCCCATGATGAGTGAGTGCTTCAGGATCTCTTGCACTTACATGTGCAGCAGAGTACTGCAATGGAAGCATGCTGGACCCATAACCCAGAGGTAGGCAGATTGAAACTATCCTTTGCTATATGCATTTTTTTTTGTTAATTTAAGTAATCAAAACTGGGATTGATATTTTTGCTCTTTTATTTTTACTTAAAGTACAATAACTTTTACCATTTTAATTTGTTTTAATAGTATATTGACAGTATAGTTTTCTTTCAAAAATCCACTTAATTTTCTTTACCCTATTATTAAAATGGTAATTGACAAAAAAAACTACATTGTCACCAGAAGAGCAATACAAAATGTACAAGTGATATATTAAAATCATCTTTCCAGCTTGAATTTCAATGATGCATTGGGGCAACAATTTTGTGAGAAACATCTTCACCCTTAAATAAAGATTTTCGTAATTCCTTACCTGTGTGCTAATTAGATATCACCTTGTTTTCACATTAAACAGACTTCCACATGAGAAAGCAGCAAGGATGCAGTGGCGTTAATGTTTCCTGGTGTCAACCTGTATTATTTCAGTAGACATTGAAATGAGGATGCATCTTGCTGCCTTTCCAATGAAGCAAGTTTAATTTAGTAATAGGTGAAAAACCATCCCTACAAAGGTGTTAATCAGAGACTTGGCTTTGTGGACACTTTTCAGAGAACAAATTTGTTAGCATAAAAATAAAGCCAGAAAATAAAGAGCTGTTTAATCACGCAATTTGATTTTTTTGCCAGCATATTTCTTTTTCTCTGCAACCCACTGCTAAATTGTGCTTCCTAGATGTTTTTATAAAATCACTGAATCAAATCTAACTCTGATTACATCAGAGAAGGCCAGGTACCCTACACCATAACAGGGGGTATGAAATTTGACTTGTCTACTTAAAGATCACCAAAATCTGATAAAAAGGTCAATTAGGTCCCTGGGTGGGATTGAACCACCAACCTTTTAGTTAATAGCCGTACATACTAACTGATTGCGCCACAGAGACACTTTGCAAAAGTTCATACTGCAAAGGCTAATTAGCATTCATCTAAAACGTTTCCTAGAAAAACTTTAAAAAGTCAATAATCTGGAGAGTTTTTGTAAGATGTTTCTTCCATCAACCAACGAAGAAACACATTGGTACTTTCCCATGATGAGTGAGTGCTTCAGGATCTCTTGCACTTACATGTGCAGCAGAGTACTGCAATGGAAGCATGCTGGGCCCATAACCCAGAGGTAGGCAGATTGAAACTATCCTCTGCTATATGCATTTTTTTTTGTTAATTAAAGTAATCCAAAACTGGGATTGATATTTTGTCTCTTTTATTTTTACTTAAAGTACAATAACTTTTACCATTTTAATTTGTTTTAATAGTATATTGACAGTATTGTTTTCTTTCAAAAATCCACTTCATTTTCTTTACCCTATTATTAAAATGGTAATTGACAAAAACAAACTACATTGTCACCAGAAGAGCAATACAAAATGTACAAGTGATATATTAAAATCACCTTTCAGCTTGAATTTCAATGATGCATTGGGGCAACAATTTTGTGAGAAACATCTTCACCCTTAAATAAAGATTTTCTTAATTCCTTACCTGTGTGCTAATTAGATATCACCTTGTTTTCATATTAAACAGACTTCCACATGAGAAAGCAGCAAGGATGCAGTGGCGTTAATGTTTCCTGGTGTCAACCTGTATTATTTCAGTAGACATTGAAATGAGGATGCATCTTGCTGCCTTTCCAATGAAGCAAGTTTAATTTAGTAATAGGTGAAAAACCATCCTTACAAAGGTGTTAATCAGAGACTTGGCTTTGTGGACACTTTTCAGAGAACAAATTTGTTAGCATAAAAATAAAGCCAGAAAATGAAGAGCTGTTTAATCACTCAATTGGATTTTTCTGCCAGCATATTTTTTTTTCTCTGCAACCCACTGTAAAATTGTGCTTCCTAGCTGTTTTTTATAAAATCACTGAATCAAATCTAACTCTGATTACATCAGAGAAGGCCAGGTACCCTACACAATAAGAGGGGGTTTGAAATTTTGACTTGTCTACTTAAATATCACCAAAATGTGATCACAATGTCAATTATGTCCCTGGGTGGGATTGAACCACCAAACTTTTGGTTAATAGCCGAACACACTAACCGATTGCGCCACCGAGACACTTTGCAAACAGTACATACTGACAAAGGCTAATAAGCATACATCTAGAACGTTTCCTAGAAAAACATTAAAAAATCAATAATCTGGAGAGTTTTTGTAAGATGTTTCTTCCATCAACCAATGAATAAACACATTGGTACTTTCCCATGATGAGTGAGTGCTTCAGGATCTCTTGCACTTACATGTGCAGCAGAGTACTGCAATGGAAGCATGCTGGACCCATAACCCAGAGGTAGGCAGATTGAAACTATCCTTTGCTATATGCATTTTTTTTTTGTTAATTTAAGTAATCAAAACTGGGATTGATATTTTTTCTCTTTTATTTTTACTTAAAGTACAATAACTTTTACCATTTTTAATTTGTTTTAATAGTATATTGACAGTATAGTTTTCTTTCAAAAATCCACTTAATTTTCTTTACCCTATTATTAAAATGGTAATTGACAAAAAAAACTACATTGTCACCAGAAGAGCAATACAAAATGTACAAGTGATATATTAAAATCATCTTTCCAGCTTGAATTTCAATGATGCATTGGGTCAACAATTTTGTGAGAAACATCTTCACCCTTAAATAAAGATTTTCTTAATTCCTTACCTGTGTGCTAATTAGATATCACCTTGTTTTCACATTAAACAGACTTCCACATGAGAAAGCAGCAAGGATGCAGTGGCGTTAATGTTTCCTGGTGTCAACCTGTATTATTTCAGTAGACATTGAAATGAGGATGCATCTTGCTGCCTTTCCAATGAAGCAAGTTTAATTTAGTAATAGGTGAAAAACCATCCCTACAAAGGTGTTAATCAGAGACTTGGCTTTGTGGACACTTTTCAGAGAACAAATTTGTTAGCATAAAAATAAAGCCAGAAAATAAAGAGCTGTTTAATCACGCAATTTGATTTTTTTGCCAGCATATTTCTTTTTCTCTGCAACCCACTGCTAAATTGTGCTTCCTAGATGTTTTTATAAAATCACTGAATCAAATCTAACTCTGATTACATCAGAGAAGGCCAGGTACCCTACACCATAACAGGGGGTATGAAATTTGACTTGTCTACTTAAAGATCACCAAAATCTGATAAAAAGGTCAATTAGGTCCCTGGGTGGGATTGAACCACCAACCTTTTAGTTAATAGCCGTACATACTAACTGATTGCGCCACAGAGACACTTTGCAAAAGTTCATACTGCAAAGGCTAATTAGCATTCATCTAAAACGTTTCCTAGAAAAACTTTAAAAAGTCAATAATCTGGAGAGTTTTTGTAAGATGTTTCTTCCATCAACCAACGAAGAAACACATTGGTACTTTCCCATGATGAGTGAGTGCTTCAGGATCTCTTGCACTTACATGTGCAGCAGAGTACTGCAATGGAAGCATGCTGGGCCCATAACCCAGAGGTAGGCAGATTGAAACTATCCTCTGCTATATGCATTTTTTTTTGTTAATTAAAGTAATCCAAAACTGGGATTGATATTTTGTCTCTTTTATTTTTACTTAAAGTACAATAACTTTTACCATTTTAATTTGTTTTAATAGTATATTGACAGTATTGTTTTCTTTCAAAAATCCACTTCATTTTCTTTACCCTATTATTAAAATGGTAATTGACAAAAACAAACTACATTGTCACCAGAAGAGCAATACAAAATGTACAAGTGATATATTAAAATCACCTTTCAGCTTGAATTTCAATGATGCATTGGGGCAACAATTTTGTGAGAAACATCTTCACCCTTAAATAAAGATTTTCTTAATTCCTTACCTGTGTGCTAATTAGATATCACCTTGTTTTCATATTAAACAGACTTCCACATGAGAAAGCAGCAAGGATGCAGTGGCGTTAATGTTTCCTGGTGTCAACCTGTATTATTTCAGTAGACATTGAAATGAGGATGCATCTTGCTGCCTTTCCAATGAAGCAAGTTTAATTTAGTAATAGGTGAAAAACCATCCTTACAAAGGTGTTAATCAGAGACTTGGCTTTGTGGACACTTTTCAGAGAACAAATTTGTTAGCATAAAAATAAAGCCAGAAAATAAAGAGCTGTTTAATCACTCAATTGGATTTTTCTGCCAGCATATTTTTTTTCTCTGCAACCCACTGCTAAATTGTGCTTCCTAGCTGTTTTTATAAAATCACTGAATCAAATCTAACTCTGATTACATCAGAGAAGGCCAAGTACCCTACACCATAACAGGGGGTTTGAAATTTTGACTTGTCTACTTAAAGATCAGCAAAATCTGATAACAAGGTCAATTAGGTCCCTGGGTGTGATTGAACCACCAACCTTTTGGTTAATAGCCGTACATACTAACTGATTGCGCCACAGAGACACTTTGCAAAAGTCCATACTGACAAAGGCTAATAAGCATTCATCTAAAACGTTTCCTAGCAAAACTTTAAAAAGTCAATAATCTGGAGAGTTTTTGTAAGATGTTTCTTCCATCAACCAACGAAGAAACACATTGGTACTTTCCCATGATGAGTGAGTGCTTCAGGATCTCTTGCACTTACATGTGCAGCAGAGTACAGCAATGGAAGCATGCTGGACCCATAACCCAGAGGTAGGCAGATTGAAACTATCCTCTGCTGTATGCTTTTTTTTTTGTTAATTAAAGTAATCCAAAACTGGGATTGATATTTTGTCTCTTTTATTTTTACTTAAAGTACAATAACTTTTACCATTTTAATTTGTTTTAATAGTATATTGACAGTATTGTTTTCTTTCAAAAATCCACTTAATTTTCTTTACCCTATTATTAAATGGTAATTGACAAAAACAAACTACATTGTCACCAGAAGAGCAATACAAAATGTACAAGTGATATATTAAAATCATCTTTCCAGCTTGAATTTCAATGATGCATTGGGGCAACGATTTTGTGAGAAACATCTTCACCCTTAAATAAAGATTTTCTTAATTCCTTACATGTGTGCTAATTAGATATCACCTTGTTTTCACATTAAACAGACTTCCACATGAGAAAGCAGCAAGGATGCAGTGGCGTTAATGTTTCCTGGTGTCAACTTGTATTATTTCAGTAGACATTGAAATGAGGATGCATCTTGCTGCCTTTCCAATGAAGCAAGTTTAATTTAGTAATAGGTGAAAAACCATCCTTACAAAGGTGTTAATCAGAGACTTGGCTTTGTGGACACTTTTCAGAGAACAAATTTGTTAGCATAAAAATAAAGCCAGAAAATAAAGAGCTGTTTAATCACTCAATTGGATTTTTCTGCCAGCATATTTTTTTTCTCTGCAACCCACTGCTAAATTGTGCTTCCTAGCTATTTTTATAAAATCACTGAATCAAATCTAACTCTGATTACATCAGAGAAGGCCAGGTACCCTACACCATAACAGGGGGTTTGAAATTTTGACTTGTCTACTTAAAGATCACCAAAATCTGATAACAAGGTCAATTAGGTCCCTGGGTGGGATTGAACCACCAAACTTTTGGTTAATAGCCAAACACACTAACCGATTGCGCCACAGAGACACTTTGCGAAAAGTCCATACTGACAAAGGCTAATAAGCATACATCTAGAACGTTTCCTAGAAAAACATAAAAAAATCAATAATCTGGAGAGTTTTTGTAAGATGTTTCTTCCATCAACCAACGAAGAAACACATTGGTACTTTCCCATGATGAGTGAGTGCTTCAGGATCTCTTGCACTTACATGTGCAGCAGAGTACTGCAATGGAAGCATGCTGGGCCCATAACCCAGAGGTAGGCAGATTGAAACTATCCTCTGCTATATGCATTTTTTTTGTTAATTAAAGTAATCCAAAACTGGGATTGATATTTTGTCTCTTTTATTTTTACTTAAAGTACAATAACTTTTACCATTTTAATTTGTTTTAATAGTATATTGACAGTATTGTTTTCTTTCAAAAATCCACTTCATTTTCTTTACCCTATTATTAAAATGGTAATTGACAAAAACAAACTACATTGTCACCAGAAGAGCAATACAAAATGTACAAGTGATATATTAAAATCATCTTTCCAGCTTGAATTTCAATGATGCATTGGGGCAACGATTTTGTGAGAAACATCTTCACCCTTAAATAAAGATTTTCTTAATTCCTTACCTGTGTGCTAATTAGATATCACCTTGTTTTCACATTAAACAGACTTCCACATGAGAAAGCAGCAAGGATGCAGTGGCGTTAATGTTTCCTTGTGTCAACCTGTATTATTTCAGTAGACATTGAAATGAGGATGCATCTTGCTGCCTTTCCAATGAAGCAAGTTTAATTTAGTAATAGGTGATAAACCATCCTTACAAAGGTGTTAATCAGAGACTTGGCTTTGTGGACACTTTTCAGAGAACAAATTTGTTAGCATAAAAATAAAGCCAGAAAATAAAGAGCTGTTTAATCACTCAATTGGATTTTTCTGCCAGCATATTTTTTTTCTCTGCAACCCACTGCTAAATTGTGCTTCCTAGCTGTTTTTATAAAATCACTGAATCAAATCTAACTCTGATTACATCAGAGAAGGCCAGGTACCCTACACCATAACAGGGGGTTTGAAATTTTGACTTGTCTACTTAAAGATCACCAAAATCTGATAACAAGGTCAATTAGGTCCCTGGGTGGGATTGAACCACCAACCTTTTGGTTAATAGCCGTACATACTAACTGATTGCGCCACAGAGACACTTTGCAAAAGTCCATACTGACAAAGGCTAATAAGCATTCATCTAAAACGTTTCCTAGAAAAACTTTAAAAAGTCAATAATCTGGAGAGTTTTTGTAAGATGTTTCTTCCATCAACCAACGAAGAAACACATTGGTACTTTCCCATGATGAGTGAGTGCTTCAGGATCTCTTGAACTTACATGTGCAGCAGAGTACTGCAATGGAAGCATGCTGGGCCCATAACCCAGAGGTAGGCAGATTGAAACTATCCTTTGCTATATGCATTTTTTTTTGTTAATTTAAGTAATCAAAACTGGGATTGATATTTTTGCTCTTTTATTTTTACTTAAAGTACAATAACTTTTACCATTTTAATTTGTTTTAATAGTATATTGACAGTATAGTTTTCTTTCAAAAATCCACTTAATTTTCTTTACCCTATTATTAAAATGGTAATTGACAAAAAAAACTACATTGTCACCAGAAGAGCAATACAAAATGTACAAGTGATATATTAAAATCATCTTTCCAGCTTGAATTTCAATGATGCATTGGGTCAACAATTTTGTGAGAAACATCTTCACCCTTAAATAAAGATTTTCTTAATTCCTTACCTGTGTGCTAATTAGATATCACCTTGTTTTCACATTAAACAGACTTCCACATGAGAAAGCAGCAAGGATGCAGTGGCGTTAATGTTTCCTGGTGTCAACCTGTATTATTTCAGAAGACATTGAAATGAGGATGCATCTTGCTGCCTTTCCAATGAAGCAAGTTTAATTTAGTAATAGGTGAAAAACCATCCCTACAAAGGTGTTAATCAGAGACTTGGCTTTGTGGACACTTTTCAGAGAACAAATTTGTTAGCATAAAAATAAAGCCAGAAAATTAAGAGCTGTTTAATCACGCAATTTGATTTTTTTGCCAGCATATTTCTTTTTCTCTGCAACCCACTGCTAAATTGTGCTTCCTAGATGTTTTTATAAAATCACTGAATCAAATCTAACTCTGATTACATCAGAGAAGGCCAGGTACCCTACACCATAACAGGGGGTATGAAATTTGACTTGTCTACTTAAAGATCACCAAAATCTGATAACAAGGTCAATTAGGTCCCTGGGTGGGATTGAACCACCAACCTTTTGGTTAATAGCTGTACATACTAACTGATTGCGCCACAGAGACACTATGCAAAAGTTCATACTGCAAAGGCTAATAAGCATTCATCTAAAACGTTTCCTAGCAAAACTTTAAAAAGTCAATAATCTGGAGAGTTTTTGTAAGATGTTTCTTCCATCAACCAACGAAGAAACACATTGGTACTTTCCCATGATGAGTGAGTGCTTCAGGATCTCTTGCACTTACATGTGCAGCAGAGTACTGCAATGGAAGCATGCTGGGCCCATAACCCAGAGGTAGGCAGATTGAAACTATCCTCTGCTATATGCATTTTTTTTTGTTAATTAAAGTAATCCAAAACTGGGATTGATATTTTGTCTCTTTTATTTTAACTTAAAGTACAATAACTTTTACCATTTTAATTTGTTTTAATAGTATATTGACAGTATTGTTTTCTTTCAAAAATCCACTTCATTTTCTTTACCCTATTATTAAAATGGTAATTGACAAAAACAAACTACATTGTCACCAGAAGAGCAATACAAAATGTACAAGTGATATATTAAAATCATCTTTCCAGCTTGAATTTCAATGATGCATTGGGGCAACGATTTTGTGAGAAACATCTTCACCCTTAAATAAAGATTTTCGTAATTTCTTACCTGTGTGCTAATTAGATATCACCTTGTTTTCACATTAAACAGACTTCCACATGAGAAAGCAGCAAGGATGCAGTGGCGTTAATGTTTCCTGGTGTCAACCTGTATTATTTCAGTAGACATTGAAATGAGGATGCATCTTGCTGCCTTTCCAATGAAGCAAGTTTAATTTAGTAATAGGTGAAAAACCATCCTTACAAAGGTGTTAATCAGAGACTTGGCTTTGTGGACACTTTTCAGAGAACAAATTTGTTAGCATAAAAATAAAGCCAGAAAATGAAGAGCTGTTTAATCACTCAATTGGATTTTTTTTGCCAGCATATTTTTTTTCTCTGCAACCCACTGCTAAATTGTGCTTCCTAGCTGTTTTTTATAAAATCACTGAATCAAATCTAACTCTGATTACATCAGAGAAGGCCATGTACCCTAAACCATAAGAGGAGGTTTGAAATTTTGACTTGTCTACTTAAATATCACCAAAATCTGATCACAAGGTTAATTACGTCCCTGGGTGGGATTGAACCACCAACCTTTTGGTTAATAGCCAAACACACTAACCGATTGCGACACAGAGACACGTTGCAAAAAGTATATACTGACAAAGGCTAATAAGCATACATCTAGAACGTTTCCTAGAAAAACATTAAAAAATCAATAATCTGGAGAGTTTTTGTAAGATGTTTCTTCCATCAACCAACGAATAAACACATTGGTACTTTCCCATGATGAGTGAGTGCTTCAGGATCTCTTGCACTTACATGGGCAGCAGAGTACTGCAATGGAAGCATGCTGGACCCATAACCCAGAGGTAGGCAGATTGAAACTATCCTTTGCTATATGCATTTTTTTTGTTAATTTAAGTAATCAAAACTGGGATTGATATTTTGCTCTTTTATTTTTACTTAAAGTACAATAACTTTTACCATTTTAATTTGTTTTAATAGTATATTGACAGTATAGTTTTCTTTCAAAAATCCACTTAATTTTCTTTACCCTGTTATTAAAATGGTAATTGACAAAAAAACTACATTGTCACCAGAAGAGCAATACAAAATGTACAAGTGATATATTAAAATCATCTTTCCAGCTTGAATTTCAATGATGCATTGGGGCAACAATTTTGTGAGAAACATCTTCACCCTTAAATAAAGATTTTCGTAATTCCTTACCTGTGTGCTAATTAGATATCACCTTGTTTTCACATTAAACAGACTTCCACATGAGAAAGCAGCAAGCATGCAGTGGCGTTAATGTTTCCTGGTGTCAACCTGTATTATTTCAGTAGACATTGAAATGAGGATGCATCTTGCTGCCTTTCCAATGAAGCAAGTTTAATTTAGTAATAGGTGAAAAACCATCCTTACAAAGGTGTTAATCAGAGACTTGGCTTTGTGGACACATTTCAGAGAACAAATTTGTTAGCATAAAAATAAAGCCAGAAAATGAAGAGCTGTTTAATCACTCAATTGGATTTTTCTGCCAGCATATTTTTTTTCTCTGCAACCCACTGCTAAATTGTGCTTCCTAGCTGTTTTTTATAAAATCACTGAATCAAATCTAACTCTGATTACATCAGAGAAGGCCAGGTACCCTACACAATAAGAGGGGGTTTGAAATTTTGACTTGTCTACTTAAATATCACCAAAATGTGATCACAAGGTCAATTATGTCCCTGGGTGGTATTGAACCACCAACCTTTTGGTTAATAGCCGAACACACTAACCGATTGCGCCACCGAGACACTTTGCAAACAGTACATACTGACAAAGGCTAATAAGCATACATCTAGAACGTTTCCTAGAAAAACATTAAATAATCAATAATCTGGAGAGTTTTTGTAAGATGTTTCTTCCATCAACCAATGAATAAACACATTGGTACTTTCCCATGATGAGTGAGTGCTTCAGGATCTCTTGCACTTACATGTGCAGCAGAGTACTGCAATGGAAGCATGCTGGACCCATAACCCAGAGGTAGGCAGATTGAAACTATCCTTTGCTATATGCATTTTTTTTTGTTAATTTAAGTAATCAAAACTGGGATTGATATTTTTGCTCTTTTATTTTTACTTAAAGTACAATAACTTTTACCATTTTAATTTGTTTTAATAGTATATTGACAGTATAGTTTTCTTTCAAAAATCCACTTAATTTTCTTTACCCTATTATTAAAATGGTAATTGACAAAAAAAACTACATTGTCACCAGAAGAGCAATACAAAATGTACAAGTGATATATTAAAATCATCTTTCCAGCTTGAATTTCAATGATGCATTGGGTCAACAATTTTGTGAGAAACATCTTCACCCTTAAATAAAGATTTTCTTAATTCCTTACCTGTGTGCTAATTAGATATCACCTTGTTTTCACATTAAACAGACTTCCACATGAGAAAGCAGCAAGGATGCAGTGGCGTTAATGTTTCCTGGTGTCAACCTGTATTATTTCAGTAGACATTGAAATGAGGATGCATCTTGCTGCCTTTCCAATGAAGCAAGTTTAATTTAGTAATAGGTGAAAAACCATCCCTACAAAGGTGTTAATCAGAGACTTGGCTTTGTGGACACTTTTCAGAGAACAAATTTGTTAGCATAAAAATAAAGCCAGAAAATAAAGAGCTGTTTAATCACGCAATTTGATTTTTTTGCCAGCATATTTCTTTTTCTCTGCAACCCACTGCTAAATTGTGCTTCCTAGATGTTTTTATAAAATCACTGAATCAAATCTAACTCTGATTACATCAGAGAAGGCCAGGTACCCTACACCATAACAGGGGGTATGAAATTTGACTTGTCTACTTAAAGATCACCAAAATCTGATAACAAGGTCAATTAGGTCCCTGGGTGGGATTGAACCACCAACCTTTTGGTTAATAGCCGTACATACTAACTGATTGCGCCACAGAGACACTTTGCAAAAGTTCATACTGCAAAGGCTAATAAGCATTCATCTAAAACGTTTCCTAGAAAAACTTTAAAAAGTCAATAATCTGGAGAGTTTTTGTAAGATGTTTCTTCCATCAACCAACGAAGAAACACATTGGTACTTTCCCATGATGAGTGAGTGCTTCAGGATCTCTTGCACTTACATGTGCAGCAGAGTACTGCAATGGAAGCATGCTGGGCCTATAACCCAGAGGTAGGCAGATTGAAACTATCCTCTGCTATATGCATTTTTTTTTGTTAATTAAAGTAATCCAAAACTGGGATTGATATTTTGTCTCTTTTATTTTTACTTAAAGTACAATAACTTTTACCATTTTAATTTGTTTTAATAGTATATTGACAGTATTGTTTTCTTTCAAAAATCCACTTCATTTTCTTTACCCTATTATTAAAATGGTAATTGACAAAAACAAACTACATTGTCACCAGAAGAGCAATACAAAATGTACAAGTGATATATTAAAATCACCTTTCAGCTTGAATTTCAATGATGCATTGGGGCAACGATTTTGTGAGAAACATCTTCACCCTTAAATAAAGATTTTCTTAATTCCTTACCTGTGTGCTAATTAGATATCACCTTGTTTTCATATTAAACAGACTTCCACATGAGAAAGCAGCAAGGATGCAGTGGCGTTAATGTTTCCTGGTGTCAACCTGTATTATTTCAGTAGACATTGAAATGAGGATGCATCTTGCTGCCTTTCCAATGAAGCAAGTTTAATTTAGTAATAGGTGAAAAACCATCCTTACAAAGGTGTTAATCAGAGACTTGGCTTTGTGGACACTTTTCAGAGAACAAATTTGTTAGCATAAAAATAAAGCCAGAAAATAAAGAGCTGTTTAATCACTCAATTGGATTTTTCTGCCAGCATATTTTTTTTCTCTGCAACCCACTGCTAAATTGTGCTTCCTAGCTGTTTTTATAAAATCACTGAATCAAATCTAACTCTGATTACATCAGAGAAGGCCAAGTACCCTACACCATAACAGGGGGTTTGAAATTTTGACTTGTCTACTTAAAGATCAGCAAAATCTGATAACAAGGTCAATTAGGTCCCTGGGTGGGATTGAACCACCAACCTTTTGGTTAATAGCCGTACATACTAACTGATTGCGCCACAGAGACACTTTGCAAAAGTTCATACTGCAAAGGCTAATAAGCATTCATCTAAAACGTTTCCTAGAAAAACTTTAAAAAGTCAATAATCTGGAGAGTTTTTGTAAGATGTTTCTTCCATCAACCAACGAAGAAACACATTGGTACTTTCCCATGATGAGTGAGTGCTTCAGGATCTCTTGCACTTACATGTGCAGCAGAGTACTGCAATGGAAGCATGCTGGGCCTATAACCCAGAGGTAGGCAGATTGAAACTATCCTCTGCTATATGCATTTTTTTTTGTTAATTAAAGTAATCCAAAACTGGGATTGATATTTTGTCTCTTTTATTTTTACTTAAAGTACAATAACTTTTACCATTTTAATTTGTTTTAATAGTATATTGACAGTATTGTTTTCTTTCAAAAATCCACTTCATTTTCTTTACCCTATTATTAAAATGGTAATTGACAAAAACAAACTACATTGTCACCAGAAGAGCAATACAAAATGTACAAGTGATATATTAAAATCACCTTTCAGCTTGAATTTCAATGATGCATTGGGGCAACGATTTTGTGAGAAACATCTTCACCCTTAAATAAAGATTTTCTTAATTCCTTACCTGTGTGCTAATTAGATATCACCTTGTTTTCATATTAAACAGACTTCCACATGAGAAAGCAGCAAGGATGCAGTGGCGTTAATGTTTCCTGGTGTCAACCTGTATTATTTCAGTAGACATTGAAATGAGGATGCATCTTGCTGCCTTTCCAATGAAGCAAGTTTAATTTAGTAATAGGTGAAAAACCATCCTTACAAAGGTGTTAATCAGAGACTTGGCTTTGTGGACACTTTTCAGAGAACAAATTTGTTAGCATAAAAATAAAGCCAGAAAATAAAGAGCTGTTTAATCACTCAATTGGATTTTTCTGCCAGCATATTTTTTTTCTCTGCAACCCACTGCTAAATTGTGCTTCCTAGCTGTTTTTATAAAATCACTGAATCAAATCTAACTCTGATTACATCAGAGAAGGCCAAGTACCCTACACCATAACAGGGGGTTTGAAATTTTGACTTGTCTACTTAAAGATCAGCAAAATCTGATAACAAGGTCAATTAGGTCCCTGGGTGGGATTGAACCACCAACCTTTTGGTTAATAGCCGTACATACTAACTGATTGCGCCACAGAGACACTTTGCAAAAGTCCATACTGACAAAGGCTAATAAGCATTCATCTAAAACGTTTCCTAGCAAAACTTTAAAAAGTCAATAATCTGGAGAGTTTTTGTAAGATGTTTCTTCCATCAACCAACGAAGAAACACATTGGTACTTTCCCATGATGAGTGAGTGCTTCAGGATCTCTTGCACTAACATGTGCAGCAGAGTACAGCAATGGAAGCATGCTCGACCCATAACCCAGAGGTAGGCAGATTGAAACTATTCTCTGCTGTATGCTTTTTTTTTTTGTTAATTAAAGTAATCCAAAACTGGGATTGATATTTTGGCTCTTTTATTTTTACTTAAAGTACAATAACTTTTACCATTTTAATTTGTTTTAATAGTATATTGACAGTATTGTTTTCTTTCAAAAATCCACTTCATTTTCTTTACCCTATTATTAAAATGGTAATTGACAAAAACAAACTACATTGTCACCAGAAGAGCAATACAAAATGTACAAGTGATATATTAAAATCATCTTTCCAGCTTGAATTTCAATGATGCATTGGGTCAATAATTTTGTGAGAAACATCTTCACCCTTAAATAAAGATTTTCTTAATTCCTTATCTGTGTGCTAATTAGATATCACCTTGTTTTCACATTAAACAGACTTCCACATGAGAAAGCAGCAAGTATGCAGTGGCGTTAATGTTTCCTGGTGTCAACTTGTATTATTTCAGTAGACATTGAAATGAGGATGCATCTTGCTGCCTTTCCAATGAAGCAAGTTTAATTTAGTAATAGGTGAAAAACCATCCCTACAAAGGTGTTAATCAGAGACTTGGCTTTGTGGACACTTTTCAGAGAACAAATTTGTTAGCATAAAAATAAAGCCAGAAAATGAAGAGCTGTTTAATCACGCAATTTGATTTTTTTGCCAGCATATTTCTTTTTCTCTGCAACCCACGGCTAAATTGTGCTTCCTAGATGTTTTTATAAAATCACTGAATCAAATCTAACTCTGATTACATCAGAGAAGGCCAGGTACCCTACACCATAACAGGGGGTTTGAAATTTGACTTGTCTACTTAAAGATCACCAAAATCTGATAACAAGGTCAATTACATCCCTGGGTGGGATTGAACCACCAACCTTTTGGTTAATAGCCGTACACACTAACTGATTGCGCCACAGAGACACTTTGCGAAAGTACATACTGACAAATGCTAATAAGCATTCATCTAAAATGTTTCCTAGAAAAACTTAAAAAAGTCAATAATCTGGAGAGTTTTTGTAAGATGTTTCTTCCATCAACCAACGAAGAAACACATTGGTACTTTCCCATGATGAGTGAGTGCTTCAGGATCTCTTGCACTTACATGTGCAGCAGAGTACAGCAATGGAAGAATGCTGGGCCCATAACCCAGAGGTAGGCAGATTGAAACTATCCTCTGCTATATGCATTTTTTTGTTTGTTAATTAAAGTAATCCAAAACTGGGATTGATATTTTGGCTCTTTTATTTTTACTTAAAGTACAATAACTTTTACCATTTTAATTTGTTTTAATAGTATATTGACAGTATAGTTTTCTTTCAAAAATCCACTTAATTTTCTTTACCCTATTATTAAAATGGTAATTGACAAAAAAAACTACATTGTCACCAGAAGAGCAATACAAAATGTACAAGTGATATATTAAAATCATCTTTCCAGCTTGAATTTCAATGATGCATTGGGGCAACAATTTTGTGAGAAACATCTTCACCCTTAAATAAAGATTTTCTTAATTCCTTACCTGTGTGCTAATTAGATATCACCTTGTTTTCACATTAAACAGACTTCCACATGAGAAAGCAGCAAGGATGCAGTGGCGTTAATGTTTCCTGGTGTCAACCTGTATTATTTCAGTAGACATTGAAATGAGGATGCATCTCTCTGCCTTTCCAATGAAGCAAGTTTAATTTAGTAATAGGTGAAAAACCATCCCTACAAAGGTGTTAATCAGAGACTTGGCTTTGTGGACACTTTTCAGAGAACAAATTTGTTAGCATAAAAATAAAGCCAGAAAATGAAGAGCTGTTTAATCACACAATTTGATTTTTTTGCCAGCATATTTCTTTTTCTCTGCAACCCACTGCTAAATTGTGCTTCCTAGATGTTTTTATAAAATCACTGAATCAAATCTAACTCTGATCACATCAGAGAAGGCCAGGTACCCTACACCATAACAGGGGGTATGAAATTTGACTTGTCTACTTAAAGATCACCAAAATCTTATAACAAGGTCAATTAGGTCCCTGGGTGGGATTGAACCACCAACCTTTTGGTTAATAGCCGTACATACTAACTGATTGCGCCACAGAGACACTTTGCAAAAGTTCATACTGACAAAGGCTAATAAGCATTCATCTAAAACGTTTCCTAGAAAAACTTTAAAAAGTCAATAATCTGGAGAGTTTTTGTAAGATGTTTCTTCCATCAACCAACAAAGAAACACATTGGTACTTTCCCATGATGAGTGAGTGCTTCAGGATCTCTTGCACTTACATGTGCAGCAGAGTACAGCAATGGAAGCATGCTGGACCCATAACCCAGAGGTAGGCAGATTGAAACTATCCTCTGCTGTATGCTTTTTTTTTTTGTTAATTAAAGTAATCCAAAACTGGGATTGATATTTTGGCTCTTTTATTTTTACTTAAAGTACAATAACTTTTACCATTTTAATTTGTTTTAATAGTATATTGACAGTATTGTTTTCTTTCAAAAATCCACTTAATTTTCTTTACCCTATTATTAAAATGGTAATTGACAAAAACAAACTACATTGTCACCAGAAGAGCAATACAAAATGTACAAGTGATATATTAAAATCATCTTTCCAGCTTGAATTTCAATGATGCATTGGGGCAACGATTTTGTGAGAAACATCTTCACCCTTAAATAAAGATTTTCTTAATTCCTTACCTGTGTGCTAATTAGATATCACCTTGTTTTCACATTAAACAGACTTCCACATGAGAAAGCAGCAAGGATGCAGTGGCGTTAATGTTTCCTGGTGTCAACTTGTATTATTTCAGTAGACATTGAAATGAGGATGCATCTTGCTGCCTTTCCAATGAAGCAAGTTTAATTTAGTAATAGGTGAAAAACCATCCTTACAAAGGTGTTAATCAGAGACTTGGCTTTGTGGACACTTTTCAGAGAACAAATTTGTTAGCATAAAAATAAAGCCAGAAAATGAAGAGCTGTTTAATCACTCAATTGGATTTTTCTGCCAGCATATTTTTTTTCTCTGCAACCCACTGCTAAATTGTGCTTCCTAGCTGTTTTTTATAAAATCACTGAATCAAATCTAACTCTGATTACATCAGAGAAGGCCAGGTACCCTACACAATAAGAGGGGGTTTGAAATTTTGACTTGTCTACTTTAATATCACCAAAATCTGATCACAAGGTCAATTACGTCCCTGGGTGGGATTGAACCACCAACCTTTTGGTTAATAGCCGAACACACTAACCGATTGCGCCACCGAGACACTTTGCAAACAGTGCTTTTGGTTAATAGCCGTACATACTAACTGATTGCGCCACAGAGACACTTTGCAAAAGTCCATACTGACAAAGGCTAATAAGCATTCATCTAAAACGTTTCCTAGCAAAACTTTAAAAAGTCAATAATCTGGAGAGTTTTTGTAAGATGTTTCTTCCATCAACCAACGAAGAAACACATTGGTACTTTCCCATGATGAGTGAGTGCTTCAGGATCTCATGCACTTACATGTGCAGCAGAGTACTGCAATGGAAGCATGCTGGGCCCATAACCCAGAGGTAGGCAGATTGAAACTATCCTCTGCTATATGCATTTTTTTTTGTTAATTAAAGTAATCCAAAACTGGGATTGATATTTTGTCTCTTTTATTTTTACTTAAAGTACAATAACTTTTACCATTTTAATTTGTTTTAATAGTATATTGACAGTATTGTTTTCTTTCAAAAATCCACTTCATTTTCTTTACCCTATTATTAAAATGGTAATTGACAAAAACAAACTACATTGTCACCAGAAGAGCAATACAAAATGTACAAGTGATATATTAAATTCATCTTTCCAGCTTGAATTTCAATGATGCATTGGGTCAACAATTTTGTGAGAAACATCTTCACCCTTAAATAAAGATTTTCTTAATTCCTTACCTGTGTGCTAATTAGATATCACCTTGTTTTCACATTAAACAGACTTCCACATGAGAAAGCAGCAAGGATGCAGTGGCGTTAATGTTTCCTGGTGTCAACCTGTATTATTTCAGTAGACATTGAAATGAGGATGCATCTTGCTGCCTTTCCAATGAAGCAAGTTTAATTTAGTAATAGGTGAAAAACCATCCTTACAAAGGTGTTAATCAGAGACTTGGCTTTGTGGACACTTTTCAGAGAACAAATTTGTTAGCATAAAAATAAAGCCAGAAAATGAAGAGCTGTTTAATCACTCAATTGGATTTTTCTGCCAGCATATTTTTTTTCTCTGCAACCCACTGCTAAATTGTGCTTCCTAGCTGTTTTTTATAAAATCACTGAATCAAATCTAACTCTGATTACATCAGAGAAGGCCAGGTACCCTACACAATAAGAGGGGGTTTGAAATTTTGACTTGTCTACTTAAATATCACCAAAATCTGATCACAAGGTCAATTACGTCCCTGGGTGGGATTGAACCACCAACCTTTCGGTTAATAGCCGTACATACTAACTGATTGCGCCACAGAGACCCTTTTACTTGCCTTACAGAGCAGCTCTGGAGCTGTTACAGTGCCCAGCTGCTGCAAGAAATCAGCTTGAATGCTTAAGGGGCTGGGGCATAGCCAACATGAGCCCCACACCGAAGGAGGGTGGAGGTGTTTAATGCGAACTAGGGGTCATCCAAGCGCCGCAAAAGGCCTGCCATGCCCTGCACGCCCCTTTTCTCTTTTCATATGCAGACGAGGGTTGAAGCCAACTTTGACCCACTGCTTGGATGACATCACCATATGCAAATCTATCTGCTGCAGGCCTTCACCCAGGAATGCTTGCACTAGTTGTTGCATTTGGTTTGTTGTTTGGGGGTGCTTCAGTATTAGGCAGCCTTCTGCCCTCCCATGTTCATCTGAAAATATGTGTTCTCCCTGCAGTTGTTGTCCCCAGATGAGAGTTCCCTTGTGCTGCCTCAGTTGAATCTCCTTTACTTGACAGAGATGTGCCTGAGCAGCGGCCCTCCCCAGCTCTATCCCAAATCATACTTATTTTGCATAGGAGATACCATGGTCATGAAGATTGTTCTCCCAGGGTGAGGTTCATTCATTGCATTCTGGGTATGCTGACCCCTATGATTTCCCCAAATGTGGGAAACTCGACTGCATTATTTGTGGTAGTGGGGGACTGTGTTTGTGCTTTCCTCTGGTCAGCTCTGGTAAAAGTCAGATTTCTTTGTCTCAGATCTTCCTCTAGCCTTGTTCCTCTTTCGAGAGTTCCCTTGTGCTGCCTCAGTTGGATCTCCTTAAGTTGACAGGGGGGTACCCGAGTAGCGACCCTCCCCAGCTCTAGCCCAACTCCTACTTACCTGCCAGGTGAGATACTATGATCATGTAGGTGCTTCTCCCAGGGCAAGGGTCACCCATTGCACTCTGGGTGTGCTGCCCCTGTGATTTCCCCAAATGTGGGAAACTTGACTGCATAATTTGTGTTTCCCCTGGTCGTCTCTCGTATAATTCAGATCTCTTTGTCTCAGGTCTCTCTCCAGCCTAGTTTGCTGTCTGTTTCCACTTCTCTTTTCTTGAGCCGCTCCCTTCTATGCTCTTGCGCACTATCCTGACTTCTCCCGTCTGCTTACTTTGTGCCTTCCAACACACAATGCAAACTACAGGTAGTGCTGCAGGGCCCACACCCTTTTACTTGCCTCACAGAGCAGCTCTGGAGCTGTTACAGTACCCAGCTGCTGCAAGAAATCAGCTTGAATGCTTCAGGGGCTTGGGCATTGCCAACATGAGCCCCACACCGAAGGAGGGTGGGGGTGTTTAATGCGAACTAAGGGTCACCCAAGCGCCGCAAAAGGCCGCCATGCCCTGCACGCCCCTTTTCTCTTTTCATATGCAGACGAGGGTTGAAGCCAACTTTGACCCACTGCTTGGATGGCATTACCATATGCAAATCAATCTGCTGCAGGCCTTCCCCCAGGAATGCTTGCACTAGTTGTTGCATTTGGTTTGTTGTTTGGGGGTGCTTCAGTATTAGGCAGCCTTCTGCCCTCCCATGTTCATCTGAAAATATGTGTTCTCCCTGCAGTTGTTGTCCCCAGATGAGAGTTCCCTTGTGCTGCCTCAGTTGAATCTCCTTTACTTGACAGAGATGTGCCTGAGCAGCGGCCCTCCCCAGCCCTATCCCAAATCATACTTATTTTGCATAAGAGATACCATGGTCATGAAGATTGTTCTCCCAGGGTGAGGTTCATTCATTGCATTCTGGGTATGCTGACCCCTGTGATTTCCCCAAATGTGGGAAACTCGACTGCATTATTTGTGGTAGTGGGGGACTGTGTTTGTGCTTTCCTCTGCTCAGCTCTGGTAAAAGTCAGATTTCTTTGTCTCAGATATTCCTCTAGCCTTGTTCTTCTTTCGAGAGTTCCCTTGTGCTGCCTCAGTTGGATCTCCTTCACTTGACAGGGGGGTGCCCGAGCAGCGACCCTCCCCAGCTCTAGCCCAACTCCTACTTACCTGCCAGGTGAGATACTATGATCAGGAAGGTGCTTCTCCCAGGGCAAGGCTCACCCATTGCACTCTGGGTGTGCTGCTCCTGCGATTTCCCCAAATGTGGGAAACTTGACTGCATAATTTGTGTTTCCTCTGGTCGGCTCTCGTATAATTCAGATCTCTTTGTCTCAGGTCTTTCTCCAGCCTAGTTTGCTGTCTGTTTCCACTTCTCTTTTCTTGAGCCGCTCCCTTCTATGCCCTTGCGCACTATCCTGACCTCTCCCGTCTGCTTACTTTGTGCCTTCCAACGCACAATGCATACTACAGGTAGTGCTGCAGGGCCCACACCCTTTTACATGCTTTACAGAACAGCTCTGGAGCTGTTACAGTGCCCAGCTGCTGCAAGAAATCATCTTGAATGCTTCAGGGGCTGGGGCATAGCCAACATGAGCCCCACACCGAAGGAGGGGTCATCCAAGCGCCACAAAAGGACACCATGCCCTGCACATCCCTTTTTTCTTTTCATATGCAGACGATGGTTGAAGCCAACTTTGACCCACTGCTTGGATGACATCACCATATGCAAATCCATCTGCTGCAGGCCTTCCCCCAGGAATGCTTGCACTAGTTGTTGCATTTGGTTTGTTGTTTGGGGGTGCTTCAGTATTAGGCAGCCTTCTGCCCTCCCATGTTCATCTGAAAATATGTGTTCTCCCTGCAGTTGTTGTCCCCAGATGAGAGTTCCCTTGTGCTGCCTCAGTTGAATCTCCTTTACTTGACAGAGATGTGCCTGAGCAGCGGCCCTCCCCAGCCCTATCCCAAATCATACTTATTTTGCATAGGAGATACCATGGTCATGAAGATTGTTCTCCCAGGGTGAGGTTCATTCATTGCATTCTGGGTATGCTGACCCCTATGATTTCCCCAAATGTGGGAAACTCGACTGCATTATTTGTGGTAGTGGGGGACTGTGTTTGTGCTTTCTTCTGGTCAACTCTGGTAAAAATCAGATTTCTTTGTCTCAGATCTTCCTCTAGCCTTGTTCCTCTTTCGAGAGTTCCCTTGTGCTGCCTCAGTTGGATCTCCTTCACTTGACAGGGGGGTACCCGAGCAGCGACCCTCCCCAGCTCTAGCCCAACTCCTACTTACCTGCCAGGTGAGATACTATGATCATGTAGGTGCTTCTCCCAGGGCAAGGCTCACCCATTGCACTCTGGGTGTGCTGCCCCTGTGATTTCCCCAAATGTGGGAAACTTTCTGCATAATTTGTGTTTCCCCTGGTCGTCTCTCGTATAATTCAGATCTCTTTGTCTCAGGTCTCTCTCCAGCCTAGTTTGCTGTCTGTTTCCACTTCTCTTTTCTTGAGCCGCTCCCTTCTATGCCCTTGCGCACTATCCTGACTTCTCCCGTCTGCTTACTTTGTGCCTTCCAACACACAATGCAAACTACAGGTAGTGCTGCAGGGCCCACACCCTTTTACTTGCCTCACAGAGCAGCTCTGGAGCTGTTACAGTGCCCAGCTGCTGCAAGAAATCAGCTTGAATGCTTCAGGTGCTGGGGCATAGCCAACATGAGCCCCACACCGAAGGAGGGTGGGGGTGTTTAATGCGAACTAAGGGTCATGCAAGCGCCGCAAAAGGCCGCCATGCCCTGCACATCCCTTTTTTCTTTTCATATGCAGACGAGGGTTGAAGCCAACTTTGACCCACTGCTTGGATGGCATTACCATATGCAAATCCATCTGCTGCAGGCCTTCCCCCAGGAATGCTTGCACTAGTTGTTGCATTTGGTTTGTTGTTTGGGGGTGCTTCAGTATTAGGCAGCCTTCTGCCCTCCCATGTTCATCTGAAAATATGTGTTCTCCCTGCAGTTGTTGTCCCCAGATGAGAGTTCCCTTGTGCTGCCTCAGTTGAATCTCCTTTACTTGACAGAGATGTGCCTGAGCAGCGGCCCTCCCCTGCCCTATCCCAAATCATACTTATTTTGCATAGGAGATACCATGGTCATGAAGATTGTTCTCCCAGGGTGAGGTTCATTCATTGCATTCTGGGTATGCTGACCCCTATGATTTCCCCAAATGTGGGAAACTCGACTGCATTTTCACATTAAACAGACATTAAACAGACTTTCGCAAAGTGTCTCTGTGGCGCAATCAGTTAGTGTGTACGGCTATTAACTAAAAGGTTGGTGGTTCAATCCCACCCAGGGATGTAATTGATCTTGTTATCAGGTTTTGGTGATCTTTAAGTAGACAAGTCAAAATTTCAAACCCCCTCTTATGGTGTAGGGTACCTGGCCTTCTCTGATGTAATCAGAGTTAGATTTGATTCATTGATTTTATAAAAACAGCTAGGAAGCACAATTTAGCAGTGGTTTGCAGAGAAAAAAAATATGCTGGCAGAAAAATCCAATTGAGTGATTTAACAGCTCTTCATTTTCTGGCTTATTTTTATGCTAACAAATTTGTTCTCTGAAAAGTGTCCACAAAGCAAAGTCTCTGATTAACACCTTTGTAAGGATGGTTTTTCACCTATTACTAAATTAAACTTGCTTCATTGGAAAGGCAGCAAGATGCATCCTCATTTCAATGTCTACTGAAATAATACAAGTTGACACCAGGAAACATTAACGCCACTGCATCCTTGCTGCTTTCTCATGTGGAAGTCTGTTTAATGCGAAAACAAGGTGATATCTAATTATCACACAGGTAAGGAATTAAGAAAATCTTTATTTAAGGGTGAAGATGTTTCTCACAAAATCGTTGCCCCAATGCATCATTGAAATTCAAGCTGGAAAGATGATTTTAATATATCACTTGTACATTTTGTATTGCTCTTCTGGTGACAATGTAGTTTGTTTTTGTCAATTACCATTTTAATAATAGGGTAAAGAAAATTAAGTGGATTTTTGAAAGAAAACAATACTGTCAATATACTATTAAAACAAATTAAAATGGTAAAAGTTATTGTACTTTAAGTAAAAATAAAAGAGCCAAAATATCAATCCCAGTTTTGGATTACTTTAATTAACAAAAAAAAAGCATATAGCAAAGGATAGTTTCAATCTGCCTACCTCTGGGTTATGGGCCCAGCATGCTTCCATTGCTGTACTCTGCTGCACATGTAAGTGCAAGAGATCCTGAAGCACTCGCTCATCATGGGAAAGTACCAATGTGTTTCTTCGTTGGTTGATGGAAGAAACATCTTACAAAAACTCTCCAGATTATTGACTTTTTAAAGTTTTTCTAATTAACGTTCTAGATGAATGCTTATTAGCCTTTGTCAGTATTTACTTCTGCAAAGTGTCTCTGTGGCGCAATTAGTTAGTGTGTACGGCTACTAACCAAAAGGTTGGTGGTTCAATCACACCCAGGGACGTAATTGACCTTGTGATCAGATTTTGGTGATCTTTAAGTAGACAAGTCAAAATTTCAAACCCCCTGTTATGGTGTAGGCTACCTGGCCTTCTCTGATGTAATCAGAGTTAGATTTGATTCAGTGATTTTATTAAAACAGCTAGGAAGCACAATTTAGCAGTGGGTTGCAGAGAAAAAGAAATATGCTTGCAAAAAAATCCAATTGAGTGATTAAACAGCTCTTCATTTTCTGGCTTTATTTTTATGCTAACAAATTTGTTCTCTGAAAAGTGTCCACAAAGCCAAGTCTCTGATTAACACCTTTGTAGGGATGGTTTTTCACCTATTACTAAATTAAACTTGCTTCATTGGAAAGGCAGCAAGATGCATCCTCATTTCAATGTCTACTGAAATAATACAGGTTGACACCAGGAAACATTAACACCACTGCATCCTTGCTGCTTTCTCATGTGGAAGTCTGTTTAATGTGAAAACAAGGTGATATCTAATTAGCACACAGGTAAGGAATTAAGAAAATCTTTAAGGGTGAAGATGTTTCTCACAAAATCGTTGCCCCAATGCATCATTGAAATTCAAGCTGGAAAGATGATTTTAATATATCACTTGTACATTTTGTATTGCTCTTCTGGTGACAATGTAATTTGTTTTTGTCAATTACCATTTTAATAATAGGGTAAAGAAAATTAAGTGGATTTTTGAAAGAAAACAATACTGTCAATATACTATTAAAACAAATTAAAATGGTAAAAGTTATTGTACTTTAAGTAAAAATAAAAGAGCAAAAATATCAATCCCAGTTTTGGATTACTTTAATTAACAAAAAAAAATGCATATAGCAAAGGATAGTTTCAATCTGCCTACCTCTGGGTTATGGGCCCAGCATGCTTCCATTGCAGTACTCTGCTGCACATGTAAGTGCAAGAGATCCTGAAGCACTCACTCATAATGGGAAAGTACCAATGTGTTTCTTCGTTGGTTGATGGAAGAAACATCTTACAAAAACTCTCCAGATTATTGACTTTTTAAAGTTTTTCTAGGAAACGTTCTAGATGAATGCTTATTAGCCTTTGTCAGTATGTACTTTTGCAAAGTGTCTCTGTGGTGCAATTGGTTAGTGTGTAAGACTATTAACCAAAAGGTTGGTGGTTCAATCCCACCCAGGAATGTAATTGACCTTGTGATCAGATTTTGGTGATATTTAAGTAGACAAGTCAAAATTTCATACCCCCTCTTATTGTGTAGGGTACCTGGCCTTCTCTGATGTAATCAGAGTTAGATTTGATTCAGTGATTTTATAAAAAAAACAGCTAGGAAGCACAATTTAGCAGTGGGTTGCAGATAAAAAAATATGCTGGCAAAAAAATACAATTGAGTGATTAAACAGCTCTTCATTTTCTGGCTTTATTTTTATGCTAACAAATTTGTTCTCTGAAATGTGTCCACAAAGCCAAGTCTCTGATTAACACCTTTGTAGGGATGGTTTTTCACCTATTACTAAATTAAACTTGCTTCATTGGAAAGGCAACAAGATGCATCCTCATTTCAATGTCTACTGAAATAATACAGGTTGACACCAGGAAACATTAACGCCACTGCATCCTTGCTGCTTTCTCATGTGGAAGTCTGTTTAATGTGAAAACAAGGTGATATCTAATTATCACACAGGTAAGGAATTAAGAAAATCTTTATTTAAGGGTGAAGATGTTTCTCACAAAATCGTTGCCCCAATGCATCATTGAAATTCAAGCTGGAAAGATGATTTTAATATATCACTTGTACATTTTGTATTGCTCTTCTGGTGACAATGTAGTTTGTTTTTGTCAATTACCATTTTAATAATAGGGTAAAGAAAATTAAGTGGATTTTTAAAAGAAAACAATACTGTCAATATACTATCAAAACAAATTAAAATGGTAAAAGTTATTGTACTTTAAGTAAAAATAAAAGAGCCAAAATATCAATCCCAGTTTTGGATTACTTTAATTAACAAAAAAAAAATGCATATAGCAAAGGATAGTTTCAATCTGCCTATCTCTGGGTTATGGGCCCAGCATGCTTCCATTGCAGTACTCTGCTGCACATGTAAGTGCAAGAGATCCTGAAGCACTCACTCATCATGGGAAAGTACCAATGTGTTTCTTCATTGGTTGATGGAAGAAACATCTTACAAAAACTCTCCAGATTATTGACTTTTTAAAGTTTTTCTAGGAAACGTTCTTGATGAATGCTTATTAGCCTTTGTCAGTATGTACTTTTTGCAAAGTGTCTCTGTGGTGCAATTGGTTAGTGTGTAAGGCTATTAACCAAAAGGTTGGTGGTTCAATCCCACCCAGGAACGTAATTGACCTTGTGATCAGATTTTGGTGATATTTAAGTAGACAAGTCAAAATTTCAAACCCCCTCTTATTGTGTAGGGTACCTGGCCTTCTCTGATATAATCAGAGTTAGATTTGATTCAGTGATTTTATAAAAAAAACAGCTAGGAAGCACAATTTAGCAGTGGGTTGCAGAGAAAAAAAATATGCTGGCAAAAAAAAATCCAATTGAGTGATTAAACAGCTCTTCATTTTCTGGCTTTATTTTTAAGCTAACAAATTTGTTCTCTGAAAAGTGTCCACAAAGCCAAGTCTCTGATTAACACCTTTGTAGGGATGGTTTTTCACCTATTACTAAATTAAACTTGCTTCATTGGAAAGGCAGCAAGATGCATCCTCATTTCAATGTCTACTGAAATAATACAAGTTGACACCAGGAAACATTAACGCCACTGCATCCTTGCTGCTTTCTCATGTGGAAGTCTGTTTAATGCGAAAACAAGGTGATATCCAATTAGCACACAGGTAAGGAATTAAGAAAATCTTTATTTAAGGGTGAAGATGTTTCTCACAAAATCGTTGCCCCAATGCATCATTGAAATTCAAGCTGGAAAGATGATTTTAATATATCACTTGTACATTTTGTATTGCTCTTCTGGTGACAATGTAGTTTGTTTTTGTCAATTACCATTTTAATAATAGGGTAAAGAAAATTAAGTGGATTTTTGAAAGAAAACAATACTGTCAATATACTATTAAAACAAATTAAAATGGTAAAAGTTATTGTACTTTAAGTAAAAATAAAAGAGCCAAAATATCAATCCCAGTTTTGGATTACTTTAATTAAAAAAAAAAGCATACAGCAGAGGATAGTTTCAATCTGCCTACCTCTGGGTTATGAGCCCAGCATGCTTCCATTGCTGTACTCTGCTGCACATGTAAGTGCAAGAGATCCTGAAGCACTCACTCATCATGGGAAAGTACCAATGTGTTTCTTCGTTGGTTGATGGAAGAAACATCTTACAAAAACTCTCCAGATTATTGACTTTTTAAAGTTTTTCTAGGAAACGTTTTAGATGAATGCTTATTAGCCTTTGTCAGTATGCCCTTTCGCAAAGTGTCTCTGTGGCGCAATCAGTTAGTGTGTACGGCTATTAACTAAAAGGTTGGTGGTTCAATCCCACCCAGGGATGTAATTGATCTTGTTATCAGATTTTGGTGATCTTTAAGTAGACAAGTCAAAATTTCAAACCCCTTCTTATGGTGTAGGGTACCTGGCCTTCTCTGATGTTATCAGAGTTAGATTTGATTCATTGATTTTATAAAAACAGCTAGGAAGCACAATTTAGCAGTGGTTTGCAGAGAAAAAAAATATGCTGGCAGAAAAATCCAATTGAGTGATTAAACAGCTCTTCATTTTCTGGCTTTATTTTTATGCTAACAAATTTGTTCTCTGAAAAGTGTCCACAAAGCCAAGTCTCTGATTAACACCTTTGTAAGGATGGTTTTTCACCTATTACTAAATTAAACTTGCTTCATTGGAAAGGCAGCAAGATGCATCCTCATTTCAATGTCTACTGAAATAATACAAGTTGACACCAGGAAACATTAATGCCACTGCATCCTTGCTGCTTTCTCATGTGGAAGTCTGTTTAATGCGAAAACAAGGTGATATCTAATTATCACACAGGTAAGGAATTAAGAAAGTCTTTATTTAAGGGTGAAGATGTTTCTCACAAAATCGTTGCCCCAATGCATCATTGAAATTCAAGCTGGAAAGATGATTTTAATATATCACTTGTACATTTTGTATTGCTCTTCTGGTGACAATGTAGTTTGTTTTTGTCAATTACCATTTTAATAATAGGGTAAAGAAAATTAAGTGGATTTTTGAAAGAAAACAATACTGTCAATATACTATTAAAACAAATTAAAATGGTAAAAGTTATTGTACTTTAAGTAAAAATAAAAGAGCCAAAATATCAATCCCAGTTTTGGATTACTTTAATTAACAAAAAAAAAGCATATAGCAAAGGATAGTTTCAATCTGCCTACCTCTGGGTTATGGGCCCAGCATGCTTCCATTGCTGTACTCTGCTGCACATGTAAGTGCAAGAGATCCTGAAGCACTCACTCATCATGGGAAAGTACCAATGTGTTTCTTCGTTGGTTGATGGAAGAAACATCTTACAAAAACTCTCCAGATTATTGACTTTTTAAAGTTTTTCTAGGAAACGTTTTAGATGAATGCTTATTAGCCCTTGTCAGTATATACTTTTGCAATGTGTCTCTGTGGCGCAATTAGTTAGTGTGTACGGCTATTAACCAAAAGGTTAGTGGTTCAATCCCACCCAGGTACGTAATTGACCTTGTTATCAGATTTTGGTGATCTTTAAGTAGACAAGTCAAAATTTCAAACCCCCTGTTATGGTGTAGGGTACCTGGCCTTCTCTGATGTAATCAGAGTTAGATTTGATTCAGTGATTTTATAAAAACAGCTAGGAAGCACAATTTAGCAGTGGGTTGCAGAGAAAAAGAAATATGCTGGCAGAAAAATCCAATTGAGTGATTAAACAGCTCTTCATTTTCTGGCTTTATTTTTATGCTAACAAATTTGTTCTCTGAAAAGTGTCCACAAAGCAAAGTCTCTGATTAACACCTTTGTAGGGATGGTTTTTCACCTATTACTAAATTAAACTTGCTTCATTGGAAAGGCAGCAAGATGCATCCTCATTTCAATGTCTACTGAAATAATATAGGTTTACACCAGGAAACATTAACGCCACTGCATCCTTGCTGCTTTCTCATGTGGAAGTCTGTTTAATGTGAAAACAAGGTGATATCTAATTAGCACACAGGTAAGGAATTAAGAAAATCTTTATTTAAGGGTGAAGATGTTTCTCACAAAATCGTTGCCCCAATGCATCATTGAAATTCAAGCTGGAAAGATGATTTTAATATATCACTTGTACATTTTGTATTGCTCTTCTGGTGACAATGTAGTTTGTTTTTGTCAATTACCATTTTAATAATAGGGTAAAGAAAATGAAGTGGATTTTTGAAAGAAAACAATACTGTCAATATACTATTAAAACAAATTAAAATGGTAAAAGTTATTGTACTTTAAGTAAAAATAAAAGAGCCAAAATATCAATCCCAGTTTTGGATTACTTTAATTAACAAAAAAAAATGCATATAGCAGAGGATAGTTTCAATCTGCCTACCTCTGGGTTATGGGCCCAGCATGCTTCCATTGCTGTACTCTGCGGCACATGTAAGTGCAAGAGATCCTGAAGCACTCACTCATCATGGGAAAGTACCAATGTGTTTCTTCGTTGGTTGATAGAAGAAACATCTTACAAAAACTCTCCAGATTATTGACTTTTTTAAGTTTTTCTAGGAAACGTTTTAGATGAATGCTTATTAGCATTTGTCAGTATGTACTTTTGCAAAGTGTCTCTGTGGCGCAATCAGTTAGTGTGTACGGCTATTAACCAAAAGGTTGGTGGTTCAATCCCACCCAGGGACGTAATTGACCTTGTTATCAGATTTTGGTGATCTTTAAGTAGACAAGTCAAATTTCATACCCCCTGTTATTGTGTAGGGTACCTGGCCTTCTCTGATGTAATCAGAGTTAGATTTGATTCAATGATTTTATAAAAACATCTAGGAAGCACAATTTAGCAGTGGGTTGCAGAGAAAAAGAAATATGCTGGCAAAAAAATCAAATTGCGTGATTAAACAGCTCTTCATTTTCTGGCTTTATTTTTATGCTAACAAATTTGTTCTCTGAAAAGTGTCCACAAAGCCAAGTCTCTGATTAACACCTTTGTAGGGATGGTTTTTCACCTATTACTAAATTAAACTTGCTTCATTGGAAAGGCAGCAAGATGCATCCTCATTTCAATGTCTACTGAAATAATACAGGTTGAAACCAGGAAACATTAACGCCACTGCATCCTTGCTGCTTTCTCATGTGGAAGTCTGTTTAATGTGAAAACAAGGTGATATCTAATTAGCACACAGGTACGGAATTACGAAAATCTTTATTTAAGGGTGAAGATGTTTCTCACAAAATTGTTGCCCCAATGCATCATTGAAATTCAAGCTGGAAAGATGATTTTAATATATCACTTGTACATTTTGTATTGCTCTTCTGGTGACAATGTAGTTTTTTTTGTCAATTACCATTTTAATAATAGGGTAAAGAAAATTAAGTGGATTTTTGAAAGAAAACTATACTGTCAATATACTATTAAAACAAATTAAAATGGTAAAAGTTATTGTACTTTAAGTAAAAATAAAAGAGCAAAAATATCAATCCCAGTTTTGATTACTTAAATTAACAAAAAAAAATGCATATAGCAAAGGATAGTTTCAATCTGCCTACCTCTGGGTTATGGGTCCAGCATGCTTCCATTGCAGTACTCTGCTGCACATGTAAGTGCAAGAGATCCTGAAGCACTCACTCATCATGGGAAAGTACCAATGTGTTTATTCGTTGGTTGATGGAAGAAACATCTTACAAAAACTCTCCAGATTATTTATTTTTTAATGTTTTTCTAGGAAACGTTCTAGATGTATGCTTATTAGCCTTTGTCAGTATGTACTTTTTGCAAAGTGTCTCTGTGGCGCGATCGGTTAGTGTGTTCGACTATTAACCAAAAGGTTGGTGGTTCAATCCCACCCAGGGACGTAATTGACCTTGTGATCAGATTTTGGTGATATTTAAGTAGACAAGTCAAAATTTCAAACCCCCTCTTATTGTGTAGGCTACCTGGCCTTCTCTGATGTAATCAGAGTTAGATTTGATTCAGTGATTTTATAAAAAACAGCTAGGAAGCACAATTTAGCAGTGGGTTACAGAGAAAAAAAATATGCTGGCAGAAAAATCCAATTGAGTGATTAAACAGCTCTTCATTTTCTGGCTTTATTTTTATGCTAACAAATTTGTTCTCTGAAAAGTGTCCACAAAGCCAAGTCTCTGATTAACACCTTTGTAAGGATGGTTTTTCACCTATTACTAAATTAAACTTGCTTCATTGGAAAGGCAGCAAGATGCATCCTCATTTCAATGTCTACTGAAATAATACAGGTTGACACCAGGAAACATTAACGCCACTGCATCCTTGCTGCTTTCTCATGTGGAAGTCTGTTTAATGTGAAAACAAGGTGATATCTAATTAGCACACAGGTAAGGAATTAAGAAAATCTTTATTTAAGGGTGAAGATGTTTCTCACAAAATCGTTGCCCCAATGCATCATTGAAATTCAAGCTGGAAAGATGATTTTAATATATCACTTGTACATTTTGTATTGCTCTTCTGGTGACAATGTAGTTTGTTTTTGTCAATTACCATTTTAATAATAGGGTAAAGAAAATTAAGTGGATTTTTGAAAGAAAACAATACTGTCAATATA
Organism: Pseudophryne corroboree; assembly: GCF_028390025.1. NCBI lineage: Eukaryota > Metazoa > Chordata > Amphibia > Anura > Myobatrachidae > Pseudophryne > Pseudophryne corroboree. The sequence continues at coordinate 145,031 of NW_026970032.1, forward strand.
CTATTAAAACAAATTAAAATGGTAAAAGTTATTGTACTTTAAGTAAAAATAAAAGAGACAAAATATCAATCCCAGTTTTTGGATTACTTTAATTAACAAAAAAAAAGCATATAGCAAAGGATAGTTTCAATCTGCCTATCTCTGGGTTATGGGCCCAGCATGCTTCCATTGCTGTACTCTGCTGCACATGTAAGTGCAAGAGATCCTGAAGCACTCACTCATCATGGGAAAGTACCAATGTGTTTCTTCGTTGGTTGATGGAAGAAACATCTTACAAAAACTCTCCAGATTATTGACTTTTTAAAGTTTTTCTAGGAAACGTTTTAGATGAATGCTTATTAGCCCTTGTCAGTATATACTTTTGCAATGTGTCTCTGTGGCGCAATTAGTTAGTGTGTACGGCTATTAACCAAAAGGTTGGTGGTTCAATCCCACCCAGGTACGTAATTGACCTTGTTATCAGATTTTGGTGATCTTTAAGTAGACAAGTCAAAATTTCAAACCCCCTGTTATTGTGTAGGGTACCTGGCCTTCTCTGATGTAATCAGAGTTAGATTTGATTCAATGATTTTATAAAAACATCTAGGAAGCACAATTTAGCAGTGGGTTGCAGAGAAAAAGAAATATGCTGGCAAAAAAATCAAATTGCGTGATTAAACAGCTCTTCATTTTCTGGCTTTATTTTTATGCTAACAAATTTGTTCTCTGAAAAGTGTCCACAAAGCCAAGTCTCTGATTAACACCTTTGTAGGGATGGTTTTTCACCTATTACTAAATTAAACTTGCTTCATTGGAAAGGCAGCAAGATGCATCCTCATTTCAATGTCTACTGAAATAATACAGGTTGAAACCAGGAAACATTAACGCCACTGCATCCTTGCTGCTTTCTCATGTGGAAGTCTGTTTAATGTGAAAACAAGGTGATATCTAATTAGCACACAGGTAAGGAATTACAAAAAATCTTTATTTAAGGGTGAAGATGTTTCTCACAAAATTGTTGCCCCAATGCATCATTGAAATTCAAGCTGGAAAGATGATTTTAATATATCACTTGTACATTTTGTATTGCTCTTCTGGTGACAATGTAGTTTTTTTTGTCAATTACCATTTTAATAATAGGGTAAAGAAAATTAAGTGGATTTTTGAAAGAAAACTATACTGTCAATATACTATTAAAACAAATTAAAATGGTAAAAGTTATTGTACTTTAAGTAAAAATAAAAGAGCAAAAATATCAATCCCAGTTTTGATTACTTAAATTAACAAAAAAAAATGCATATAGCAAAGGATAGTTTCAATCTGCCTACCTCTGGGTTATGGGCCCAGCATGCTTCCATTGCTGTACTCTGCTGCACATGTAAGTGCAAGAGATCCTGAAGCACTCACTCATCATGGGAAAGTACCAATGTGTTTCTTCGTTGGTTGATGGAAGAAACATCTTACAAAAACTCTCCAGATTATTGACTTTTTAAAGTTTTTCTAGGAAACGTTTTAGATGAATGCTTATTAGCCCTTGTCAGTATATACTTTTGCAATGTGTCTCTGTGGCGCAATCGGTTAGTGTGCTTGACTATTAACCAAAAGGTTAGTGGTTCAATCCCACCCAGGTACGTAATTGACCTTGTTATCAGATTTTGGTGATCTTTAAGTAGACAAGTCAAAATTTCAAACCCCCTGTTATGGTGTAGGGTACCTGGCCTTCTCTGATGTAATCAGAGTTAGATTTGATTCAGTGATTTTATAAAAACAGCTAGGAAGCACAATTTAGCAGTGGGTTGCAGAGAAAAAGAAATATGCTGGCAGAAAAATCCAATTGAGTGATTAAACAGCTCTTCATTTTCTGGCTTTATTTTTATGCTAACAAATTTGTTCTCTGAAAAGTGTCCACAAAGCAAAGTCTCTGATTAACACCTTTGTAGGGATGGTTTTTCACCTATTACTAAATTAAACTTGCTTCATTGGAAAGGCAGCAAGATGCATCCTCATTTCAATGTCTACTGAAATAATATAGGTTTACACCAGGAAACATTAACGCCACTGCATCCTTGCTGCTTTCTCATGTGGAAGTCTGTTTAATGTGAAAACAAGGTGATATCTAATTAGCACACAGGTAAGGAATTAAGAAAATCTTTATTTAAGGGTGAAGATGTTTCTCACAAAATCGTTGCCCCAATGCATCATTGAAATTCAAGCTGGAAAGATGATTTTAATATATCACTTGTACATTTTGTATTGCTCTTCCGGTGACAATGTAGTTTGTTTTTGTCAATTACCATTTTAATAATAGGGTAAAGAAAATGAAGTGGATTTTTGAAAGAAAACAATACTGTCAATATACTATTAAAACAAATTAAAATGGTAAAAGTTATTGTACTTTAAGTAAAAATAAAAGAGCCAAAATATCAATCCCAGTTTTGGATTACTTTAATTAACAAAAAAAATGCATATAGCAAAGGATAGTTTCAATCTGCCTACCTCTGGGTTATGGGCCCAGCATGCTTCCATTGCTGTACTCTGCTGCACATGTAAGTGCAAGAGATCCTGAAGCACTCACTCATCATGGGAAAGTACCAATGTGTTTCTTCGTTGGTTGATGGAAGAAACATCTTACAAAAACTCTCCAGATTATTGACTTTTTAAAGTTTTTCTAGGAAACGTTTTAGATGAATGCTTATTAGCCTTTGTCAGTATGCCCTTTCGCAAAGTGTCTTTGTGGCGCAATCAGTTAGTGTGTATGGCTATTAACTAAAAGGTTGGTGGTTCAATCCCACCCAGGGATGTAATTGATCTTGCTATCAGATTTTGGTGATCTTTAAGTAGACAAGTCAAAATTTCATACCCCCTCTTATGGTGTAGGGTACCTGGCCTTCTCTGATGTAATCAGAGTTAGATTTGATTCATTGATTTTATAAAAACAGCTAGGAAGCACAATTTAGCAGTGGTTTGCAGAGAAAAAAAATATGCTGGCAGAAAAATCCAATTGAGTGATTAAACAGCTCTTCATTTTCTTGCTTTATTTTTATGCTAACAAATTTGTTCTCTGAAAAGTGTCCACAAAGCCAAGTCTCTGATTAACACCTTTGTAAGGATGGTTTTTCACCTATTACTAAATTAAACTTGCTTCATTGGAAAGGCAGCAAGATGCATCCTCATTTCAATGTCTACTGAAATAATACAAGTTGACACCAGGAAACATTAACGCCACTGCATCCTTGCTGCTTTCTCATGTGGAAGTCTGTTTAATGCGAAAACAAGGTGATATCTAATTATCACACAGGTAAGGAATTAAGAAAATCTTTATTTAAGGGTGAAGATGTTTCTCACAAAATCGTTGCCCCAATGCATCATTGAAATTCAAGCTGGAAAGATGATTTTAATATATCACTTGTACATTTTGTATTGCTCTTCTGGTGACAATGTAGTTTGTTTTTGTCAATTACCATTTTAATAATAGGGTAAAGAAAATTAAGTGGATTTTTGAAAGAAAACAATACTGTCAATATACTATTAAAACAAATTAAAATGGTAAAAGTTATTGTACTTTAAGTAAAAATAAAAGAGCCAAAATATCAATCCCAGTTTTGGATTACTTTAATTAACAAAAAAAAAAGCATATAGCAAAGGATAGTTTCAATCTGCCTACCTCTGGGTTATGGGCCCAGCATGCTTCCATTGCTGTACTCTGCTGCACATGTAAGTGCAAGAGATCCTGAAGCACTCACTCATCATGGGAAAGTACCAATGTGTTTCTTCGTTGGTTGATGGAAGAAACATCTTACAAAAACTCTCCAGATTATTGACTTTTTAAAGTTTTTCTAGGAAACGTTTTAGATGAATGCTTATTAGCCCTTGTCAGTATATACTTTTGCAATGTGTCTCTGTGGCGCAATTAGTTAGTGTGTACGGCTATTAACCAAAAGGTTGGTGGTTCAATCCCACCCAGGTACGTAATTGACCTTGTTATCAGATTTTGGTGATCTTTAAGTAGACAAGTCAAAATTTCAAACCCCCTGTTATGGTGTAGGGTACCTGGCCTTCTCTGATGTAATCAGAGTTAGATTTGATTCAGTGATTTTATAAAAACAGCTAGGAAGCACAATTTAGCAGTGGGTTGCAGAGAAAAAGAAATATGCTGGCAGAAAAATCCAATTGAGTGATTAAACAGCTCTTCATTTTCTGGCTTTATTTTTATGCTAACAAATTTGTTCTCTGAAAAGTGTCCACAAAGCAAAGTCTCTGATTAACACCTTTGTAGGGATGGTTTTTCACCTATTACTAAATTAAACTTGCTTCATTGGAAAGGCAGCAAGATGCATCCTCATTTCAATGTCTACTGAAATAATACAGGTTGACACCAGGAAACATTAACGCCACTGCATCCTTGCTGCTTTCTCATGTGGAAGTCTGTTTAATGTGAAAACAAGGTGATATCTAATTAGCACACAGGTAAGGAATTAAGAAAATCTTTATTTAAGGGTGAAGATGTTTCTCACAAAATCGTTGCCCCAATGCATCATTGAAATTCAAGCTGGAAAGATGATTTTAATATATCACTTGTACATTTTGTATTGCTCTTCTGGTGACAATGTAGTTTTTTTGTCAATTACCATTTTAATAATAGGGTAAAGAAAATGAAGTGGATTTTTGAAAGAAAACAATACTGTCAATATACTATTAAAACAAATTAAAATGGTAAAAGTTATTGTACTTTAAGTAAAAATAAAAGAGCCAAAATATCAATCCCAGTTTTGGATTACTTTAATTAACAAAAAAAAAGCATATAGCAAAGGATAGTTTCAATCTGCCTACCTCTGGGTTATGGGCCCAGCATGCTTCCATTGCTGTACTCTGCTGCACATGTAAGTGCAAGAGATCCTGAAGCACTCACTCATCATGGGAAAGTACCAATGTGTTTCTTCGTTGGTTGATGGAAGAAACATCTTACAAAAACTCTCCAGATTATTGACTTTTTAAAGTTTTTCTAGGAAACGTTTTAGATGAATGCTTATTAGCCCTTGTCAGTATATACTTTTGCAATGTGTCTCTGTGGCGCAATTAGTTAGAGTGTACGGCTATTAACCAAAAGGTTAGTGGTTCAATCCCACCCAGGTACGTAATTGACCTTGTTATCAGATTTTGGTGATCTTTAAGTAGACAAGTCAAAATTTCAAACCCCCTGTTATGGTGTAGGGTACCTGGCCTTCTCTGATGTAATCAGAGTTAGATTTGATTCAGTGATTTTATAAAAACAGCTAGGAAGCACAATTTAGCAGTGGGTTGCAGAGAAAAAGAAATATGCTGGCAGAAAAATCCAATTGAGTGATTAAACAGCTCTTCATTTTCTGGCTTTATTTTTATGCTAACAAATTTGTTCTCTGAAAAGTGTCCACAAAGCAAAGTCTCTGATTAACACCTTTGTAGGGATGGTTTTTCACCTATTACTAAATTAAACTTGCTTCATTGGAAAGGCAGCAAGATGCATCCTCATTTCAATGTCTACTGAAATAATATAGGTTTACACCAGGAAACATTAACGCCACTGCATCCTTGCTGCTTTCTCATGTGGAAGTCTGTTTAATGTGAAAACAAGGTGATATCTAATTAGCACACAGGTAAGGAATTAAGAAAATCTTTATTTAAGGGTGAAGATGTTTCTCACAAAATCGTTGCCCCAATGCATCATTGAAATTCAAGCTGGAAAGATGATTTTAATATATCACTTGTACATTTTGTATTGCTCTTCTGGTGACAATGTAGTTTGTTTTTGTCAATTACCATTTTAATAATAGGGTAAAGAAAATGAAGTGGATTTTTGAAAGAAAACAATACTGTCAATATACTATTAAAACAAATTAAAATGGTAAAAGTTATTGTACTTTAAGTAAAAATAAAAGAGCCAAAATATCAATCCCAGTTTTGGATTACTTTAATTAACAAAAAAAAATGCATATAGCAGAGGATAGTTTCAATCTGCCTACCTCTGGGTTATGGGCCCAGCATGCTTCCATTGCTGTACTCTGCGGCACATGTAAGTGCAAGAGATCCTGAAGCACTCACTCATCATGGGAAAGTACCAATGTGTTTCTTCGTTGGTTGATAGAAGAAACATCTTACAAAAACTCTCCAGATTATTGACTTTTTTAAGTTTTTCTAGGAAACGTTTTAGATGAATGCTTATTAGCATTTGTCAGTATGTACTTTTGCAAAGTGTCTCTGTGGCGCAATCAGTTAGTGTGTACGGCTATTAACCAAAAGGTTGGTGGTTCAATCCCACCCAGGGACGTAATTGACCTTGTTATCAGATTTTGGTGATCTTTAAGTAGACAAGTCAAATTTCATACCCCCTGTTATTGTGTAGGGTACCTGGCCTTCTCTGATGTAATCAGAGTTAGATTTGATTCAATGATTTTATAAAAACATCTAGGAAGCACAATTTAGCAGTGGGTTGCAGAGAAAAAGAAATATGCTGGCAAAAAAATCAAATTGCGTGATTAAACAGCTCTTCATTTTCTGGCTTTATTTTTATGCTAACAAATTTGTTCTCTGAAAAGTGTCCACAAAGCCAAGTCTCTGATTAACACCTTTGTAGGGATGGTTTTTCACCTATTACTAAATTAAACTTGCTTCATTGGAAAGGCAGCAAGATGCATCCTCATTTCAATGTCTACTGAAATAATACAGGTTGAAACCAGGAAACATTAACGCCACTGCATCCTTGCTGCTTTCTCATGTGGAAGTCTGTTTAATGTGAAAACAAGGTGATATCTAATTAGCACACAGGTAAGGAATTACGAAAATCTTTATTTAAGGGTGAAGATGTTTCTCACAAAATTGTTGCCCCAATGCATCATTGAAATTCAAGCTGGAAAGATGATTTTAATATATCACTTGTACATTTTGTATTGCTCTTCTGGTGACAATGTAGTTTTTTTTGTCAATTACCATTTTAATAATAGGGTAAAGAAAATTAAGTGGATTTTTGAAAGAAAACTATACTGTCAATATACTATTAAAACAAATTAAAATGGTAAAAGTTATTGTACTTTAAGTAAAAATAAAAGAGCAAAAATATCAATCCCAGTTTTGATTACTTAAATTAACAAAAAAAAATGCATATAGCAAAGGATAGTTTCAATCTGCCTACCTCTGGGTTATGGGTCCAGCATGCTTCCATTGCAGTACTCTGCTGCACATGTAAGTGCAAGAGATCCTGAAGCACTCACTCATCATGGGAAAGTACCAATGTGTTTATTCGTTGGTTGATGGAAGAAACATCTTACAAAAACTCTCCAGATTATTTATTTTTTAATGTTTTTCTAGGAAACGTTCTAGATGTATGCTTATTAGCCTTTGTCAGTATGTACTTTTTGCAAAGTGTCTCTGTGGCGCGATCGGTTAGTGTGTTCGACTATTAACCAAAAGGTTGGTGGTTCAATCCCACCCAGGGACGTAATTGACCTTGTGATCAGATTTTGGTGATATTTAAGTAGACAAGTCAAAATTTCAAACCCCCTCTTATTGTGTAGGCTACCTGGCCTTCTCTGATGTAATCAGAGTTAGATTTGATTCAGTGATTTTATAAAAAACAGCTAGGAAGCACAATTTAGCAGTGGGTTACAGAGAAAAAAAATATGCTGGCAGAAAAATCCAATTGAGTGATTAAACAGCTCTTCATTTTCTGGCTTTATTTTTATGCTAACAAATTTGTTCTCTGAAAAGTGTCCACAAAGCCAAGTCTCTGATTAACACCTTTGTAAGGATGGTTTTTCACCTATTACTAAATTAAACTTGCTTCATTGGAAAGGCAGCAAGATGCATCCTCATTTCAATGTCTACTGAAATAATACAGGTTGACACCAGGAAACATTAACGCCACTGCATCCTTGCTGCTTTCTCATGTGGAAGTCTGTTTAATGTGAAAACAAGGTGATATCTAATTAGCACACAGGTAAGGAATTAAGAAAATCTTTATTTAAGGGTGAAGATGTTTCTCACAAAATCGTTGCCCCAATGCATCATTGAAATTCAAGCTGGAAAGATGATTTTAATATATCACTTGTACATTTTGTATTGCTCTTCTGGTGACAATGTAGTTTGTTTTTGTCAATTACCATTTTAATAATAGGGTAAAGAAAATTAAGTGGATTTTTGAAAGAAAACAATACTGTCAATATACTATTAAAACAAATTAAAATGGTAAAAGTTATTGTACTTTAAGTAAAAATAAAAGAGACAAAATATCAATCCCAGTTTTGGATTACTTTAATTAACAAAAAAAAAGCATATAGCAAAGGATAGTTTCAATCTGCCTATCTCTGGGTTATGGGCCCAGCATGCTTCCATTGCTGTACTCTGCTGCACATGTAAGTGCAAGAGATCCTGAAGCACTCACTCATCATGGGAAAGTACCAATGTGTTTCTTCGTTGGTTGATGGAAGAAACATCTTACAAAAACTCTCCAGATTATTGACTTTTTAAAGTTTTTCTAGGAAACGTTTTAGATGAATGCTTATTAGCCCTTGTCAGTATATACTTTTGCAATGTGTCTCTGTGGCGCAATTAGTTAGTGTGTACGGCTATTAACCAAAAGGTTGGTGGTTCAATCCCACCCAGGTACGTAATTGACCTTGTTATCAGATTTTGGTGATCTTTAAGTAGACAAGTCAAAATTTCAAACCCCCTGTTATTGTGTAGGGTACCTGGCCTTCTCTGATGTAATCAGAGTTAGATTTGATTCAATGATTTTATAAAAACATCTAGGAAGCACAATTTAGCAGTGGGTTGCAGAGAAAAAGAAATATGCTGGCAAAAAAATCAAATTGCGTGATTAAACAGCTCTTCATTTTCTGGCTTTATTTTTATGCTAACAAATTTGTTCTCTGAAAAGTGTCCACAAAGCCAAGTCTCTGATTAACACCTTTGTAGGGATGGTTTTTCACCTATTACTAAATTAAACTTGCTTCATTGGAAAGGCAGCAAGATGCATCCTCATTTCAATGTCTACTGAAATAATACAGGTTGAAACCAGGAAACATTAACGCCACTGCATCCTTGCTGCTTTCTCATGTGGAAGTCTGTTTAATGTGAAAACAAGGTGATATCTAATTAGCACACAGGTAAGGAATTACAAAAAATCTTTATTTAAGGGTGAAGATGTTTCTCACAAAATTGTTGCCCCAATGCATCATTGAAATTCAAGCTGGAAAGATGATTTTAATATATCACTTGTACATTTTGTATTGCTCTTCTGGTGACAATGTAGTTTTTTTTGTCAATTACCATTTTAATAATAGGGTAACGAAAATTAAGTGGATTTTTGAAAGAAAACTATACTGTCAATATACTATTAAAACAAATTAAAATGGTAAAAGTTATTGTACTTTAAGTAAAAATAAAAGAGCAAAAATATCAATCCCAGTTTTGATTACTTAAATTAACAAAAAAAAATGCATATAGCAAAGGATAGTTTCAATCTGCCTACCTCTGGGTTATGGGTCCAGCATGCTTCCATTGCAGTACTCTGCTGCACATGTAAGTGCAAGAGATCCTGAAGCACTCACTCATCATGGGAAAGTACCAATGTGTTTATTCGTTGGTTGATGGAAGAAACATCTTACAAAAACTCTCCAGATTATTTATTTTTTAATGTTTTTCTAGGAAACGTTCTAGATGTATGCTTATTAGCCTTTGTCAGTATGTACTTTTTGCAAAGTGTCTCTGTGGCGCGATCGGTTAGTGTGTTCGACTATTAACCAAAAGGTTGGTGGTTCAATCCCACCCAGGGACGTAATTGACCTTGTGATCAGATTTTGGTGATATTTAAGTAGACAAGTCAAAATTTCAAACCCCCTCTTATTGTGTAGGGTACCTGGCCTTCTCTGATGTAATCAGAGTTAGATTTGATTCAGTGATTTTATAAAAACAGCTAGGAAGCACAATTTAGCAGTGGGTTGCAGAGAAAAAGAAATATGCTGGCAGAAAAATCCAATTGAGTGATTAAACAGCTCTTCATTTTCTGGCTTTATTTTTATGCTAACAAATTTGTTCTCTGAAAAGTGTCCACAAAGCAAAGTCTCTGATTAACACCTTTGTAGGGATGGTTTTTCACCTATTACTAAATTAAACTTGCTTCATTGGAAAGGCAGCAAGATGCATCCTCATTTCAATGTCTACTGAAATAATACAGGTTGACACCAGGAAACATTAACGCCACTGCATCCTTGCTACTTTCTCATGTGGAAGTCTGTTTAATGTGAAAACAAGGTGATATCTAATTAGCACACAGGTAAGGAATTAAGAAAATCTTTATTTAAGGGTGAAGATGTTTCTCACAAAATCGTTGCCCCAATGCATCATTGAAATTCAAGCTGGAAAGATGATTTTAATATATCACTTGTACATTTTGTATTGCTCTTCTGGTGACAATGTAGTTTATTTTTGTCAATTACCATTTTAATAATAGGGTAAAGAAAATGAAGTGGATTTTTGAAAGAAAACAATACTGTCAATATACTATTAAAACAAATTAAAATGGTAAAAGTTATTGTACTTTAAGTAAAAATAAAAGAGCCAAAATATCAATCCCAGTTTTGGATTACTTTAATTAACAACAAAAAATGCATATAGCAGAGGATAGTTTCAATCTGCCTACCTCTGGGTTATGGGCCCAGCATGCTTCCATTGCTGTACTCTGCTGCACATGTAAGTGCAAGAGATCCTGAAGCACTCACTCATCATGGGAAAGTACCAATGTGTTTCTTCGTTGGTTGATAGAAGAAACATCTTACAAAAACTCTCCAGATTATTGACTTTTTTTAAGTTTTTCTAGGAAACGTTTTAGATGAATGCTTATTAGCATTTGTCAGTATAGACTTTTGCAAAGTGTCTCTGTGGCGCAATCAGTTAGTGTGTACGGCTATTAACCAAAAGGTTGGTGGTTCAATCCCACCCAGGGACGTAATTGACCTTGTTATCAGATTTTGGTGATCTTTAAGTAGACATGTCAAATTTCATACCCCCTGTTATTGTGTAGGGTACCTGGCCTTCTCTGATGTAATCAGAGTTAGATTTGATTCAATGATTTTATAAAAACATCTAGGAAGCACAATTTAGCAGTGGGTTGCAGAGAAAAAAATATGCTGGCAAAAAAATCAAATTGCGTGATTAAACAGCTCTTCATTTTCTGGCTTTATTTTTATGCTAACAAATTTGTTCTCTGAAAAGTGTCCACAAAGCCAAGTCTCTGATTAACACCTTTGTAGGGATGGTTTTTCACCTATTACTAAATTAAACTTGCTTCATTGGAAAGGCAGCAAGATGCATCCTCATTTCAATGTCTACTGAAATAATACAGGTTGAAACCAGGAAACATTAACGCCACTGCATCCTTGCTGCTTTCTCATGTGGAAGTCTGTTTAATGTGAAAACAAGGTGATATCTAATTAGCACACAGGTAAGGAATTACGAAAATCTTTATTTAAGGGTGAAGATGTTTCTCACAAAATTGTTGCCCCAATGCATCATTGAAATTCAAGCTGGAAAGATGATTTTAATATATCACTTGTACATTTTGTATTGCTCTTCTGGTGACAATGTAGTTTTTTTTGTCAATTACCATTTTAATAATAGGGTAAAGAAAATTAAGTGGATTTTTGAAAGAAAACTATACTGTCAATAAACTATTAAAACAAATTAAAATGGTAAAAGTTATTGTACTTTAAGTAAAAATAAAAGAGCAAAAATATCAATCCCAGTTTTGATTACTTAAATTAACAAAAAAAATGCATATAGCAAAGGATAGTTTCAATCTGCCTACCTCTGGGTTATGGGTCCAGCATGCTTCCATTGCAGTACTCTGCTGCACATGTAAGTGCAAGAGATCCAGAAGCACTCACTCATCATGGGAAAGTACCAATGTGTTTATTCGTTGGTTGATGGAAGAAACATCTTACAAAAACTCTCCAGTTTATTTATTTTTTAATGTTTTTCTAGGAAACGTTCTAGATGTATGCTTATTAGCCTTTGTCAGTATGTACTTTTTGCAAAGTGTCTCTGTGGCGCGATCGGTTAGTGTGTTCGACTATTAACCAAAAGGTTGGTGGTTCAATCCCACCCAGGGACGTAATTGACCTTGTGATCAGATTTTGGTGATATTTAAGTAGACAAGTCAAAATTTCAAACCCCCTCTTATTGTGTAGGGTACCTGGCCTTCTCTGATGTAACCAGAGTTAGATTTGATTCAGTGATTTTATAAAAAACAGCTAGGAAGCACAATTTAGCAGTGGGTTGCAGAGAAAAAAAATATGCTGGCAAAAAAAATCCAATTGAGTGATTAAACAGCTCTTCATTTTCTGGCTTTATTTTTATGCTAACAAATTTGTTCTCTGAAAAGTGTCCACAAAGCCAAGTCTCTGATTAACACCTTTGTAGGGATGGTTTTTCACCTATTACTAAATTAAACTTGCTTCATTGGAAAGGCAGCAAGATGCATCCTCATTTCAATGTCTACTGAAATAATACAAGTTGACACCAGGAAACATTAACGCCACTGCATCCTTGCTGCTTTCTCATGTGGAAGTCTGTTTAATGCGAAAACAAGGTGATATCTAATTATCACACAGGTAAGGAATTAAGAAAATCTTTATTTAAGGGTGAAGATGTTTCTCACAAAATCGTTGCCCCAATGCATCATTGAAATTCAAGCTGGAAAGATGATTTTAATATATCACTTGTACATTTTGTATTGCTCTTCTGGTGACAATGTAGTTTGTTTTTGTCAATTACCATTTTAATAATAGGGTAAAGAAAATTAAGTGGATTTTTGAAAGAAAACAATACTGTCAATATACTATTAAAAGAAAATTAAAATGGTAAAAGTTATTGTACTTTAAGTAAAAATAAAAGAGCCAAAATATCAATCCCAGTTTTGGATTACTTTAATTAACAAAAAAAAAGCATATAGCAAAGGATAGTTTCAATCTGCCTACCTCTGGGTTATGGGCCCAGCATGCTTCCATTGCTGTACTCTGCTGCACATGTAAGTGCAAGAGATCCTGAAGCACTCACTCATCATGGGAAAGTACCAATGTGTTTCTTCGTTGGTTGATGGAAGAAACATCTTACAAAAACTCTCCAGATTATTGACTTTTTAAAGTTTTTCTAGGAAACGTTTTAGATGAATGCTTATTAGCCTTTGTCAGTATGCCCTTTCGCAAAGTGTCTTTGTGGCGCAATCAGTTAGTGTGTATGGCTATTAACTAAAAGGTTGGTGGTTCAATCCCACCCAGGGATGTAATTGATCTTGCTATCAGATTTTGGTGATCTTTAAGTAGACAAGTCAAAATTTCATACCCCCTCTTATGGTGTAGGGTACCTGGCCTTCTCTGATGTAATCAGAGTTAGATTTGATTCATTGATTTTATAAAAACAGCTAGGAAGCACAATTTAGCAGTGGTTTGCAGAGAAAAAAAATATGCTGGCAGAAAAATCCAATTGAGTGATTAAACAGCTCTTCATTTTCTTGCTTTATTTTTATGCTAACAAATTTGTTCTCTGAAAAGTGTCCACAAAGCCAAGTCTCTGATTAACACCTTTGTAAGGATGGTTTTTCACCTATTACTAAATTAAACTTGCTTCATTGGAAAGGCAGCAAGATGCATCCTCATTTCAATGTCTACTGAAATAATACAAGTTGACACCAGGAAACATTAACGCCACTGCATCCTTGCTGCTTTCTCATGTGGAAGTCTGTTTAATGCGAAAACAAGGTGATATCTAATTATCACACAGGTAAGGAATTAAGAAAATCTTTATTTAAGGGTGAAGATGTTTCTCACAAAATCGTTGCCCCAATGCATCATTGAAATTCAAGCTGGAAAGATGATTTTAATATATCACTTGTACATTTTGTATTGCTCTTCTGGTGACAATGTAGTTTGTTTTTGTCAATTACCATTTTAATAATAGGGTAAAGAAAATTAAGTGGATTTTTGAAAGAAAACAATACTGTCAATATACTATTAAAACAAATTAAAATGGTAAAAGTTATTGTACTTTAAGTAAAAATAAAAGAGCCAAAATATCAATCCCAGTTTTGGATTACTTTAATTAACAAAAAAAAAAGCATATAGCAAAGGATAGTTTCAATCTGCCTACCTCTGGGTTATGGGCCCAGCATGCTTCCATTGCTGTACTCTGCTGCACATGTAAGTGCAAGAGATCCTGAAGCACTCACTCATCATGGGAAAGTACCAATGTGTTTCTTCGTTGGTTGATGGAAGAAACATCTTACAAAAACTCTCCAGATTATTGACTTTTTAAAGTTTTTCTAGGAAACGTTTTAGATGAATGCTTATTAGCCCTTGTCAGTATATACTTTTGCAATGTGTCTCTGTGGCGCAATTAGTTAGTGTGTACGGCTATTAACCAAAAGGTTGGTGGTTCAATCCCACCCAGGTACGTAATTGACCTTGTTATCAGATTTTGGTGATCTTTAAGTATACAAGTCAAAATTTCAAACCCCCTGTTATGGTGTAGGGTACCTGGCCTTCTCTGATGTAATCAGAGTTAGATTTGATTCAGTGATTTTATAAAAACAGCTAGGAAGCACAATTTAGCAGTGGGTTGCAGAGAAAAAGAAATATGCTGGCAGAAAAATCCAATTGAGTGATTAAACAGCTCTTCATTTTCTGGCTTTATTTTTATGCTAACAAATTTGTTCTCTGAAAAGTGTCCACAAAGCAAAGTCTCTGATTAACACCTTTGTAGGGATGGTTTTTCACCTATTACTAAATTAAACTTGCTTCATTGGAAAGGCAGCAAGATGCATCCTCATTTCAATGTCTACTGAAATAATACAGGTTGACACCAGGAAACATTAACGCCACTGCATCCTTGCTGCTTTCTCATGTGGAAGTCTGTTTAATGTGAAAACAAGGTGATATCTAATTAGCACACAGGTAAGGAATTAAGAAAATCTTTATTTAAGGGTGAAGATGTTTCTCACAAAATCGTTGCCCCAATGCATCATTGAAATTCAAGCTGGAAAGATGATTTTAATATATCACTTGTACATTTTGTATTGCTCTTCTGGTGACAATGTAGTTTTTTTGTCAATTACCATTTTAATAATAGGGTAAAGAAAATGAAGTGGATTTTTGAAAGAAAACTATACTGTCAATATACTATTAAAACAAATTAAAATGGTAAAAGTTATTGTACTTTAAGTAAAAATAAAAGAGCAAAAATATCAATCCCAGTTTTGATTACTTAAATTAACAAAAAAAAATGCATATAGCAAAGGATAGTTTCAATCTGCCTACCTCTGGGTTATGGGTCCAGCATGCTTCCATTGCAGTACTCTGCTGCACATGTAAGTGCAAGAGATCCTGAAGCACTCACTCATCATGGGAAAGTACCAATGTGTTTATTCGTTGGTTGATGGAAGAAACATCTTACAAAAACTCTCCAGATTATTTATTTTTTAATGTTTTTCTAGGAAACGTTCTAGATGTATGCTTATTAGCCTTTGTCAGTATGTACATTTTGCAAAGTGTCTCTGTGGCGCAATCGGTTAGTGTGCTTGACTATTAACCAAAAGGTTGGTGGTTCAATCCCACCCAGGGACGTAATTGACCTTGTGATCAGATTTTGGTGATATTTAAGTAGACAAGTAAAAATTTCAAACCCCCTCTTATTGTGTAGGGTACCTGGCCTTCTCTGATGTAATCAGAGTTAGATTTGATTCAGTGATTTTATAAAAAACAGCTAGGAAGCACAATTTAGCAGTGGGTTGCAGAGAAAAAAAATATGCTGGCAGAAAAATCCAATTGAGTGATTAAACAGCTCTTCATTTTCTGGCTTTATTTTTATGCTAACAAATTTGTTCTCTGAAAAGTGTCCACAAAGCCAAGTCTCTGATTAACACCTTTGTAAGGATGGTTTTTCACCTATTACTAAATTAAACTTGCTTCATTGGAAAGGCAGCAAGATGCATCCTCATTTCAATGTCTACTGAAATAATACAAGTTGACACCAGGAAACATTAACGCCACTGCATCCTTGCTGCTTTCTCATGTGGAAGTCTGTTTAATGTGAAAACAAGGTGATATCTAATTAGCACACAGGTAAGGAATTAAGAAAATCTTTATTTAAGGGTGAAGATGTTTCTCACAAAATTGTTGACCCAATGCATCATTGAAATTCAAGCTGGAAAGATGAATTTAATATATCACTTGTACATTTTGTATTGCTCTTCTGGTGACAATGTAGTTTGTTTTTGTCAATTACCATTTTAATAATAGGGTAAAGAAAATGAAGTGGATTTTTGAAAGAAAACAATACTGTCAATATACTATTAAAACAAATTAAAATGGTAAAAGTTATTGTCTTCAAGATCGCAGGAGCAGAGATCATCCTCTGCTTCTGCCAAATCCACTGCATGACGCTGGGGCTCTCTTGCAGGAGCCCGCACCAGTGGGGGCACGTCTAAAACTCTTCAGTCAGTTCTGGATTCATTCGGACATGGACTCGTGTGTTTTACAAATAGTGTCCCAAGGGTACAAACTGGGGTTTCAAGATGTTCCCCCTCACCGATTGTTCAAACATTAAGTTACTGTGCTGTTCCTGGGTTATATAGCGCTGGGGTATGTGCTGGCATACTCTCTCTCTGTCTCTCCAAAGGGCCTTGTGGGGGAAATGTCTTCAGTAAAAGTATTCCCTGTGTGTGTGGTGTGTCGGTACGCGTGTGTCGACATGTCTGAGGAAGAAGGCTATATTAGAGAGGAGCGGGAGCAAATGAACGTGGTGTCTCCGCCGACACCTGATTGGATGGATATGTGGAATGTTTTAAATGCTAGTGTAAACTCATTGCACAAAAGATTAGACAAGGCAGAAGCTTTGGGACAGTCAGGGTCTCAACCAATGCCTAATCCTATGTCGCAGGGACTGTCAGGGTCTCATAAGCGCCCACTATCCAGATGTTGACACAGATACCGACACGGATTCTGACTCCAGTGTCGATTACGATGATGCAAAGTTACAGCCAAAATTGGCAAAATACATTTGATATATGATTATGGCAATAAAAGATGTTTTGCACATCACAGAGGAGCCCCCTATCCCTGACAAGAGGGTACATATGTACAAGGGAAAGAAGCCTGAGGTAACCTTTCCCCCCTCACACGAGCTGAACGAGTTATGTGAAAAAGCTTGGGAATCTCCTGCAGATTTCCAAAAGGATTCCCCTTTCCCATCAACGGATAGGTTACGATGGGAATCCTCCCCTAGGGTGGACAAAGCATTAACACGCTTATCCAAGAAGGTAGCCCTCCCGTCCCAGGATACGGCTACCCTCAAAGAGTGTGCTGACCGCAAACAGGAGATTACCCTGAAGTCCATTTATACACATTCAGGTACCTTACTCAGACCGGCAATTGCGTCGGCCTGGGTGTGTAGTGCTGTAGCGGCATGGACAAATACCTTATCTGAGGGGATGGATAGCCTAGACAAGGATACTATTTTATTGACCCTGGGGCATATAAGAGATGCTGTCCTATATATGTGTGTATGCAAACTACAGGTGGTGCTGCAGGGCCCACACCCTTTTACTTGTCTTGTAGAGCAGCTCTGAAGCTGTTACAGTGCCCAGCTGCTGCAAGAAATCAGCTTGAATGCTTCAGGGGCTTGGGCATGGCCAACATGAGCCCCACACCGAAGGAGGGTGGGGGTGTTTAATGCAAACTTGGGGTTATCCAAGCGCCGCAAAAGGCCGCCATGCCCTGCATGCCCCTTTTCTCTTTTCATATACAGATGAGGGTTCCAGCCAACTTTGGCCCACTGCTTGGATGACATCACCGTATGCAAATCCGTCTGCTGCAGACCTTCCCCCAGGAATGCTTGCAATAGTTGTTGCATATGGTTTAATGTCTGAGGGTGCTTCAGTATTAGGCAGCCTTCCGCCCTCCCATGTTCATCTGAAAAGATGTGGTCTCCCTGCAGTTGTTGTCCCCAGACGAGAGTTCCCTTGTGCTTCCTCAGTTAAATCTCCTTAACTTGACGGGGGTGTGCCCGAGCAGCCACCCTCCCCAGCCCTATCCCAACACATACTTATCTTGCATATGAGATCTCTTGATCATGAAGATAGTTCTCACAGGTTGAGGTTCATCCTGGCCCCGCTCCCCGCTGGAGAGCGCTGATGGGGACAGCAGCGGGGCTTCAGCAGAAGGGTGAGTACGTGTGGCCAGAGACCTCCCTTCCCATGTGCAGGCCTGCAGAGTCTGCCGCGCAGGATGGGGCATGTGGCACTCTCCCTCCCAGGGGCTCTTCCAGATGTAGCTCCTCAGCAGTATTTTTCCAGGGCTGCGCGGCGCTCTCCCCGACTTGCATCCGCCCTGGAACACTGCCTTCCTCAACGCAACATCAGCAGGGGGCCCTGGCCTCATCACCATCCCAGGTCTTTCTCATGTATGTATCATGTATGTGTGTGTGATATATGTATGAATCATATATGTTTGTGATATATATATATGTATGTATCTATCTATCTGTCTATCTATCTATCTATCTATCTATCGTATGTGTGTGTATATATATGTATCTATCATTCTATCTATCTATCTATCTATCTATCTATCTATCTATCTATCTATCTATCTATCGTATGTGTGTGTATATATATGTATCTATCATGTATGTATGTATGTATGTATCTATCTTGTATGTATGTGTTTTATCTATCTATCTATCTATCTATCTATCTATCTATCTATCTATCGTGTGTGTGATATATGTATGTATCTATCATGTATGTGTTATATGTATGTATCACACCTTCCTCTATACATATACATACATACATACATACATACATACATACACACACACACCTATATCTGTACGTACACTGACATACACACACCAACATCTATACATTAACACGCTGACCCCTAAACGTACACCAACGTACCCACACCTGCATCTATACCTACACATGCTGACACGTGGACGTACACCGGCTTACCCACATGTGAATCTATACATACATGTGCTGACACCTGGACATACACTGATGTACCCACACCTAACATCTATACATACACATGCTAACACCTGGACGTATACAGACGTACCCACATTTGCATCCATGCATATATAGATGTAGGTGTGTGTACGTCAGTGTACGTCCAGGTGTCAACGCGTGTATGTATAGATGCAGGTGTGGGTACGTCTGTGTATGTCCAGGTGTCAGAATGTGTATGTATAGATGCAGGTGTGGGAAGGTCAGTGTAGGTTCAGGTGTCAGCGCGTGTATGTATAGATGCAGGTGCTTGTATGTCCAGATGTCAGTGCATGTATGTATAGATGCAAGTGTGGGTACGTCGGTGTATGTCCATTTGTCAGCGCGTGTATATATAGATGCAGGTGCTTGTATGTTGGTGTATGTCCAGGTGTCAGCATGTGTATGTATAGATGCAGGTGTGGGAATGTTGGTGTATGTCCAGGTGTCAGGGCGTGTATGTATGGATATTAGGTGTGGGTACATCAGTGTATGTCCAGGTGTTAGCGCATGTATGTATAGATGTATATATACACACACATACGATAGATAGATAGATAGATAGATAGATAGATATTATAAGGGCACGGCCGTGCCCTTATATTAAGGCTGAATCGAACAAACGGAATTCTCCCATAGGGAACTTCTGAGATGGGGGCATGGTGTTTGAGGGGCTACACCTCAAAACTGATTGGACGTACTGAGCTGAAATTTGGCATGGGCGTGTAGAATCGTCACCCGGTGCTGCATGCCAAATTTCAGGGCAAAATAATAAAAAATGAGGAATTGGGAGTAACCTAAAGTTCCAACTGTCAGTTTTTTTCTGTGACTTCCTTTGTGGCTTTTTGACACCTCCTTCGGTGTGGGGCTCATGTTGGCCATGCCCAAGCCCCTGAAGCATTCAAGCTGATTTCTTGCAGCAGCTGGGCACTGTAACAGCTTCAGAGCTGCTCTACAAGACAAGTAAAAGGGTGTGGGCCCTGCAGCACCACCTGTAGTTTGCATACACACATATATAGGACAGCATCTCTTATATGCCCCAGGGTCAATAAAATAGTATCCTTGTCTAGGCTATCCATCCCCTCAGATAAGGTATTTGTCCATGCCGCTACAGCACTACACACCCAGGCCGACGCAATTGCCGGTCTGAGTAAGGTACCTGAATGTGTATAAATGGACTTCAGGGTAATCTCCTGTTTGCGGTCAGCACACTCTTTGAGGGTAGCCGTATCCTGGGACGGGAGGGCTACCTTCTTGGATAAGCGTGTTAATGCTTTGTCCACCCTAGGGGAGGATTCCCATCGTAACCTATCCGTTGATGGGAAAGGGGAATCCTTTTGGAAATCTGCAGGAGATTCCCAAGCTTTTTCACATAACTCGTTCAGCTCGTGTGAGGGGGGAAAGGTTACCTCAGGCTTCTTTCCCTTGTACATATGTACCCTCTTGTCAGGGATAGGGGGCTCCTCTGTGATGTGCAAAACATCTTTTATTGCCATAATCATATATCAAATGTATTTTGCCAATTTTGGCTGTAACTTTGCATCATCGTAATCGACACTGGAGTCAGAATCCGTGTCGGTATCTGTGTCAACATCTGGATAGTGGGCGCTTATGAGACCCTGACAGTCCCTGCGACATAGGATTAGGCATTGGTTGAGACCCTGACTGTCCCAAAGCTTCTGCCTTGTCTAATCTTTTGTGCAATGAGTTTACACTAGCATTTAAAACATTCCACATATCCATCCAATCAGGTGTCGGCGGAGACACCACGTTCATTTGCTCCCGCTCCTCTCTAATATAGCCTTCTTCCTCAGACATGTCGACACACGCGTACCGACACACCACACACACAGGGAATACTTTTACTGAAGACATTTCCCCCACAAGGCCCTTTGGAGAGACAGAGAGAGAGTATGCCAGCACATACCCCAGCGCTATATAACCCAGGAACAGCACAGTAACTTAATGTTTGAACAATCGGTGAGGGGGAACATCTTGAAACCCCAGTTTGTACCCTTGGGACACTATTTGTAAAACACACGAGTCCATGTCCGAATGAATCCAGAACTGACTGAAGAGTTTTAGACGTGCCCCCACTGGTGCGGGCTCCTGCAAGAGAGCCCCAGCGTCATGCAGTGGATTTGGCAGAAGCAGAGGATGATCTCTGCTCCTGCGATCTTGAAGACAATAACTTTTACCATTTTAATTTGTTTTAATAGTATATTGACAGTATTGTTTTCTTTCAAAAATCCACTTCATTTTCTTTACCCTATTATTAAAATGGTAATTGACAAAAACAAACTACATTGTCACCAGAAGAGCAATACAAAATGTACAAGTGATATATTAAATTCATCTTTCCAGCTTGAATTTCAATGATGCATTGGGTCAACAATTTTGTGAGAAACATCTTCACCCTTAAATAAAGATTTTCTTAATTCCTTACCTGTGTGCTAATTAGATATCACCTTGTTTTCACATTAAACAGACTTCCACATGAGAAAGCAGCAAGGATGCAGTGGCGTTAATGTTTCCTGGTGTCAACTTGTATTATTTCAGTAGACATTGAAATGAGGATGCATCTTGCTGCCTTTCCAATGAAGCAAGTTTAATTTAGTAATAGGTGAAAAACCATCCTTACAAAGGTGTTAATCAGAGACTTGGCTTTGTGGACACTTTTCAGAGAACAAATTTGTTAGCATAAAAATAAAGCCAGAAAATGAAGAGCTGTTTAATCACTCAATTGGATTTTTCTGCCAGCATATTTTTTTTCTCTGCAACCCACTGCTAAATTGTGCTTCCTAGCTGTTTTTTATAAAATCACTGAATCAAATCTAACTCTGATTACATCAGAGAAGGCCAGGTACCCTACACAATAAGAGGGGGTTTGAAATTTTGACTTGTCTACTTAAATATCACCAAAATCTGATCACAAGGTCAATTACGTCCCTGGGTGGGATTGAACCACCAACCTTTTGGTTAATAGTCAAGCACACTAACCGATTGCGCCACAGAGACACTTTGCAAAATGTACATACTGACAAAGGCTAATAAGCATACATCTAGAACGTTTCCTAGAAAAACATTAAAAAATAAATAATCTGGAGAGTTTTTGTAAGATGTTTCTTCCATCAACCAACGAATAAACACATTGGTACTTTCCCATGATGAGTGAGTGCTTCAGGATCTCTTGCACTTACATGTGCAGCAGAGTACTGCAATGGAAGCATGCTGGACCCATAACCCAGAGGTAGGCAGATTGAAACTATCCTTTGCTATATGCATTTTTTTTTGTTAATTTAAGTAATCAAAACTGGGATTGATATTTTTGCTCTTTTATTTTTACTTAAAGTACAATAACTTTTACCATTTTAATTTGTTTTAATAGTATATTGACAGTATAGTTTTCTTTCAAAAATCCACTTCATTTTCTTTACCCTATTATTAAAATGGTAATTGACAAAAAAACTACATTGTCACCAGAAGAGCAATACAAAATGTACAAGTGATATATTAAAATCATCTTTCCAGCTTGAATTTCAATGATGCATTGGGGCAACGATTTTGTGAGAAACATCTTCACCCTTAAATAAAGATTTTCTTAATTCCTTACCTGTGTGCTAATTAGATATCACCTTGTTTTCACATTAAACAGACTTCCACATGAGAAAGCAGCAAGGATGCAGTGGCGTTAATGTTTCCTGGTGTCAACCTGTATTATTTCAGTAGACATTGAAATGAGGATGCATCTTGCTGCCTTTCCAATGAAGCAAGTTTAATTTAGTAATAGGTGAAAAACCATCCCTACAAAGGTGTTAATCAGAGACTTTGCTTTGTGGACACTTTTCAGAGAACAAATTTGTTAGCATAAAAATAAAGCCAGAAAATGAAGAGCTGTTTAATCACTCAATTGGATTTTTCTGCCAGCATATTTCTTTTTCTCTGCAACCCACTGCTAAATTGTGCTTCCTAGCTGTTTTTATAAAATCACTGAATCAAATCTAACTCTGATTACATCAGAGAAGGCCAGGTACCCTACACCATAACAGGGGGTTTGAAATTTTGACTTGTCTACTTAAAGATCACCAAAATCTGATAACAAGGTCAATTACGTACCTGGGTGGGATTGAACCACCAACCTTTTGGTTAATAGCCGTACACACTAACTAATTGCGCCACAGAGACACATTGCAAAAGTATATACTGACAAGGGCTAATAAGCATTCATCTAAAACGTTTCCTAGAAAAACTTTAAAAAGTCAATAATCTGGAGAGTTTTTGTAAGATGTTTCTTCCATCAACCAACGAAGAAACACATTGGTACTTTCCCATGATGAGTGAGTGCTTCAGGATCTCTTGCACTTACATGTGCAGCAGAGTACAGCAATGGAAGCATGCTGGGCCCATAACCCAGAGGTAGGCAGATTGAAACTATCCTTTGCTATATGCTTTTTTTTTTGTTAATTAAAGTAATCCAAAACTGGGATTGATATTTTGGCTCTTTTATTTTTACTTAAAGTACAATAACTTTTACCATTTTAATTTGTTTTAATAGTATATTGACAGTATTGTTTTCTTTCAAAAATCCACTTAATTTTCTTTACCCTATTATTAAAATGGTAATTGACAAAAACAAACTACATTGTCACCAGAAGAGCAATACAAAATGTACAAGTGATATATTAAAATCATCTTTCCAGCTTGAATTTCAATGATGCATTGGGGCAACGATTTTGTGAGAAACATCTTCACCCTTAAATAAAGATTTTCTTAATTCCTTACCTGTGTGATAATTAGATATCACCTTGTTTTCGCATTAAACAGACTTCCACATGAGAAAGCAGCAAGGATGCAGTGGCGTTAATGTTTCCTGGTGTCAACTTGTATTATTTCAGTAGACATTGAAATGAGGATGCATCTTGCTGCCTTTCCAATGAAGCAAGTTTAATTTAGTAATAGGTGAAAAACCATCCTTACAAAGGTGTTAATCAGAGACTTGGCTTTGTGGACACTTTTCAGAGAACAAATTTGTTAGCATAAAAATAAAGCAAGAAAATGAAGAGCTGTTTAATCACTCAATTGGATTTTTCTGCCAGCATATTTTTTTTCTCTGCAAACCACTGCTAAATTGTGCTTCCTAGCTGTTTTTATAAAATCAATGAATCAAATCTAACTCTGATTACATCAGAGAAGGCCAGGTACCCTACACCATAAGAGGGGGTATGAAATTTTGACTTGTCTACTTAAAGATCACCAAAATCTGATAGCAAGATCAATTACATCCCTGGGTGGGATTGAACCACCAACCTTTTAGTTAATAGCCATACACACTAACTGATTGCGCCACAAAGACACTTTGCGAAAGGGCATACTGACAAAGGCTAATAAGCATTCATCTAAAACGTTTCCTAGAAAAACTTTAAAAAGTCAATAATCTGGAGAGTTTTTGTAAGATGTTTCTTCCATCAACCAACGAAGAAACACATTGGTACTTTCCCATGATGAGTGAGTGCTTCAGGATCTCTTGCACTTACATGTGCAGCAGAGTACAGCAATGGAAGCATGCTGGGCCCATAACCCAGAGGTAGGCAGATTGAAACTATCCTTTGCTATATGCTTTTTTTTTGTTAATTAAAGTAATCCAAAACTGGGATTGATATTTTGGCTCTTTTATTTTTACTTAAAGTACAATAACTTTTACCATTTTAATTTTCTTTTAATAGTATATTGACAGTATTGTTTTCTTTCAAAAATCCACTTAATTTTCTTTACCCTATTATTAAAATGGTAATTGACAAAAACAAACTACATTGTCACCAGAAGAGCAATACAAAATGTACAAGTGATATATTAAAATCATCTTTCCAGCTTGAATTTCAATGATGCATTGGGGCAACGATTTTGTGAGAAACATCTTCACCCTTAAATAAAGATTTTCTTAATTCCTTACCTGTGTGATAATTAGATATCACCTTGTTTTCGCATTAAACAGACTTCCACATGAGAAAGCAGCAAGGATGCAGTGGCGTTAATGTTTCCTGGTGTCAACTTGTATTATTTCAGTAGACATTGAAATGAGGATGCATCTTGCTGCCTTTCCAATGAAGCAAGTTTAATTTAGTAATAGGTGAAAAACCATCCCTACAAAGGTGTTAATCAGAGACTTGGCTTTGTGGACACTTTTCAGAGAACAAATTTGTTAGCATAAAAATAAAGCCAGAAAATGAAGAGCTGTTTAATCACTCAATTGGATTTTTTTTGCCAGCATATTTTTTTTCTCTGCAACCCACTGCTAAATTGTGCTTCCTAGCTGTTTTTTATAAAATCACTGAATCAAATCTAACTCTGGTTACATCAGAGAAGGCCAGGTACCCTACACAATAAGAGGGGGTTTGAAATTTTGACTTGTCTACTTAAATATCACCAAAATCTGATCACAAGGTCAATTACGTCCCTGGGTGGGATTGAACCACCAACCTTTTGGTTAATAGTCGAACACACTAACCGATCGCGCCACAGAGACACTTTGCAAAAAGTACATACTGACAAAGGCTAATAAGCATACATCTAGAACGTTTCCTAGAAAAACATTAAAAAATAAATAATCTGGAGAGTTTTTGTAAGATGTTTCTTCCATCAACCAACGAATAAACACATTGGTACTTTCCCATGATGAGTGAGTGCTTCTGGATCTCTTGCACTTACATGTGCAGCAGAGTACTGCAATGGAAGCATGCTGGACCCATAACCCAGAGGTAGGCAGATTGAAACTATCCTTTGCTATATGCATTTTTTTTGTTAATTTAAGTAATCAAAACTGGGATTGATATTTTTGCTCTTTTATTTTTACTTAAAGTACAATAACTTTTACCATTTTAATTTGTTTTAATAGTTTATTGACAGTATAGTTTTCTTTCAAAAATCCACTTAATTTTCTTTACCCTATTATTAAAATGGTAATTGACAAAAAAAACTACATTGTCACCAGAAGAGCAATACAAAATGTACAAGTGATATATTAAAATCATCTTTCCAGCTTGAATTTCAATGATGCATTGGGGCAACAATTTTGTGAGAAACATCTTCACCCTTAAATAAAGATTTTCGTAATTCCTTACCTGTGTGCTAATTAGATATCACCTTGTTTTCACATTAAACAGACTTCCACATGAGAAAGCAGCAAGGATGCAGTGGCGTTAATGTTTCCTGGTTTCAACCTGTATTATTTCAGTAGACATTGAAATGAGGATGCATCTTGCTGCCTTTCCAATGAAGCAAGTTTAATTTAGTAATAGGTGAAAAACCATCCCTACAAAGGTGTTAATCAGAGACTTGGCTTTGTGGACACTTTTCAGAGAACAAATTTGTTAGCATAAAAATAAAGCCAGAAAATGAAGAGCTGTTTAATCACGCAATTTGATTTTTTTGCCAGCATATTTTTTTCTCTGCAACCCACTGCTAAATTGTGCTTCCTAGATGTTTTTATAAAATCATTGAATCAAATCTAACTCTGATTACATCAGAGAAGGCCAGGTACCCTACACAATAACAGGGGGTATGAAATTTGACATGTCTACTTAAAGATCACCAAAATCTGATAACAAGGTCAATTACGTCCCTGGGTGGGATTGAACCACCAACCTTTTGGTTAATAGCCGTACACACTAACTGATTGCGCCACAGAGACACTTTGCAAAAGTCTATACTGACAAATGCTAATAAGCATTCATCTAAAACGTTTCCTAGAAAAACTTAAAAAAAGTCAATAATCTGGAGAGTTTTTGTAAGATGTTTCTTCTATCAACCAACGAAGAAACACATTGGTACTTTCCCATGATGAGTGAGTGCTTCAGGATCTCTTGCACTTACATGTGCAGCAGAGTACAGCAATGGAAGCATGCTGGGCCCATAACCCAGAGGTAGGCAGATTGAAACTATCCTCTGCTATATGCATTTTTTGTTGTTAATTAAAGTAATCCAAAACTGGGATTGATATTTTGGCTCTTTTATTTTTACTTAAAGTACAATAACTTTTACCATTTTAATTTGTTTTAATAGTATATTGACAGTATTGTTTTCTTTCAAAAATCCACTTCATTTTCTTTACCCTATTATTAAAATGGTAATTGACAAAAATAAACTACATTGTCACCAGAAGAGCAATACAAAATGTACAAGTGATATATTAAAATCATCTTTCCAGCTTGAATTTCAATGATGCATTGGGGCAACGATTTTGTGAGAAACATCTTCACCCTTAAATAAAGATTTTCTTAATTCCTTACCTGTGTGCTAATTAGATATCACCTTGTTTTCACATTAAACAGACTTCCACATGAGAAAGTAGCAAGGATGCAGTGGCGTTAATGTTTCCTGGTGTCAACCTGTATTATTTCAGTAGACATTGAAATGAGGATGCATCTTGCTGCCTTTCCAATGAAGCAAGTTTAATTTAGTAATAGGTGAAAAACCATCCCTACAAAGGTGTTAATCAGAGACTTTGCTTTGTGGACACTTTTCAGAGAACAAATTTGTTAGCATAAAAATAAAGCCAGAAAATGAAGAGCTGTTTAATCACTCAATTGGATTTTTCTGCCAGCATATTTCTTTTTCTCTGCAACCCACTGCTAAATTGTGCTTCCTAGCTGTTTTTATAAAATCACTGAATCAAATCTAACTCTGATTACATCAGAGAAGGCCAGGTACCCTACACAATAAGAGGGGGTTTGAAATTTTGACTTGTCTACTTAAATATCACCAAAATCTGATCACAAGGTCAATTACGTCCCTGGGTGGGATTGAACCACCAACCTTTTGGTTAATAGTCGAACACACTAACCGATCGCGCCACAGAGACACTTTGCAAAAAGTACATACTGACAAAGGCTAATAAGCATACATCTAGAACGTTTCCTAGAAAAACATTAAAAAATAAATAATCTGGAGAGTTTTTGTAAGATGTTTCTTCCATCAACCAACGAATAAACACATTGGTACTTTCCCATGATGAGTGAGTGCTTCAGGATCTCTTGCACTTACATGTGCAGCAGAGTACTGCAATGGAAGCATGCTGGACCCATAACCCAGAGGTAGGCAGATTGAAACTATCCTTTGCTATATGCATTTTTTTTTGTTAATTTAAGTAATCAAAACTGGGATTGATATTTTTGCTCTTTTATTTTTACTTAAAGTACAATAACTTTTACCATTTTAATTTGTTTTAATAGTATATTGACAGTATAGTTTTCTTTCAAAAATCCACTTAATTTTCTTTACCCTATTATTAAAATGGTAATTGACAAAAAAAACTACATTGTCACCAGAAGAGCAATACAAAATGTACAAGTGATATATTAAAATCATCTTTCCAGCTTGAATTTCAATGATGCATTGGGGCAACAATTTTGTGAGAAACATCTTCACCCTTAAATAAAGATTTTTTGTAATTCCTTACCTGTGTGCTAATTAGATATCACCTTGTTTTCACATTAAACAGACTTCCACATGAGAAAGCAGCAAGGATGCAGTGGCGTTAATGTTTCCTGGTTTCAACCTGTATTATTTCAGTAGACATTGAAATGAGGATGCATCTTGCTGCCTTTCCAATGAAGCAAGTTTAATTTAGTAATAGGTGAAAAACCATCCCTACAAAGGTGTTAATCAGAGACTTGGCTTTGTGGACACTTTTCAGAGAACAAATTTGTTAGCATAAAAATAAAGCCAGAAAATGAAGAGCTGTTTAATCACGCAATTTGATTTTTTTGCCAGCATATTTCTTTTTCTCTGCAACCCACTGCTAAATTGTGCTTCCTAGATGTTTTTATAAAATCATTGAATCAAATCTAACTCTGATTACATCAGAGAAGGCCAGGTACCCTACACAATAACAGGGGGTTTGAAATTTTGACTTGTCTACTTAAAGATCACCAAAATCTGATAACAAGGTCAATTACGTACCTGGGTGGGATTGAACCACCAACCTTTTGGTTAATAGCCGTACACACTAACTAATTGCGCCACAGAGACACATTGCAAAAGTATATACTGACAAGGGCTAATAAGCATTCATCTAAAACGTTTCCTAGAAAAACTTTAAAAAGTCAATAATCTGGAGAGTTTTTGTAAGATGTTTCTTCCATCAACCAACGAAGAAACACATTGGTACTTTCCCATGATGAGTGAGTGCTTCAGGATCTCTTGCACTTACATGTGCAGCAGAGTACAGCAATGGAAGCATGCTGGGCCCATAACCCAGAGATAGGCAGATTGAAACTATCCTTTGCTATATGCTTTTTTTTTGTTAATTAAAGTAATCCAAAACTGGGATTGATATTTTGTCTCTTTTATTTTTACTTAAAGTACAATAACTTTTACCATTTTAATTTGTTTTAATAGTATATTGACAGTATTGTTTTCTTTCAAAAATCCACTTAATTTTCTTTACCCTATTATTAAAATGGTAATTGACAAAAACAAACTACATTGTCACCAGAAGAGCAATACAAAATGTACAAGTGATATATTAAAATCATCTTTCCAGCTTGAATTTCAATGATGCATTGGGGCAACGATTTTGTGAGAAACATCTTCACCCTTAAATAAAGATTTTCTTAATTCCTTACCTGTGTGCTAATTAGATATCACCTTGTTTTCACATTAAACAGACTTCCACATGAGAAAGCAGCAAGGATGCAGTGGCGTTAATGTTTCCTGGTGTCAACCTGTATTATTTCAGTAGACATTGAAATGAGGATGCATCTTGCTGCCTTTCCAATGAAGCAAGTTTAATTTAGTAATAGGTGAAAAACCATCCTTACAAAGGTGTTAATCAGAGACTTGGCTTTGTGGACACTTTTCAGAGAACAAATTTGTTAGCATAAAAATAAAGCCAGAAAATGAAGAGCTGTTTAATCACTCAATTGGATTTTTCTGCCAGCATATTTTTTTTCTCTGTAACCCACTGCTAAATTGTGCTTCCTAGCTGTTTTTTATAAAATCACTGAATCAAATCTAACTCTGATTACATCAGAGAAGGCCAGGTAGCCTACACAATAAGAGGGGGTTTGAAATTTTGACTTGTCTACTTAAATATCACCAAAATCTGATCACAAGGTCAATTACGTCCCTGGGTGGGATTGAACCACCAACCTTTTGGTTAATAGTCGAACACACTAACCGATCGCGCCACAGAGACACTTTGCAAAAAGTACATACTGACAAAGGCTAATAAGC
Organism: Pseudophryne corroboree; assembly: GCF_028390025.1. Taxonomy (NCBI): domain Eukaryota; kingdom Metazoa; phylum Chordata; class Amphibia; order Anura; family Myobatrachidae; genus Pseudophryne; species Pseudophryne corroboree. Next base: position 175,317 of record NW_026970032.1, read on the forward strand.
ATACATCTAGAACGTTTCCTAGAAAAACATTAAAAAATAAATAATCTGGAGAGTTTTTGTAAGATGTTTCTTCCATCAACCAACGAATAAACACATTGGTACTTTCCCATGATGAGTGAGTGCTTCAGGATCTCTTGCACTTACATGTGCAGCAGAGTACTGCAATGGAAGCATGCTGGACCCATAACCCAGAGGTAGGCAGATTGAAACTATCCTTTGCTATATGCATTTTTTTTTGTTAATTTAAGTAATCAAAACTGGGATTGATATTTTTGCTCTTTTATTTTTACTTAAAGTACAATAACTTTTACCATTTTAATTTGTTTTAATAGTATATTGACAGTATAGTTTTCTTTCAAAAATCCACTTAATTTTCTTTACCCTATTATTAAAATGGTAATTGACAAAAAAAACTACATTGTCACCAGAAGAGCAATACAAAATGTACAAGTGATATATTAAAATCATCTTTCCAGCTTGAATTTCAATGATGCATTGGGGCAACAATTTTGTGAGAAACATCTTCACCCTTAAATAAAGATTTTCGTAATTCCTTACCTGTGTGCTAATTAGATATCACCTTGTTTTCACATTAAACAGACTTCCACATGAGAAAGCAGCAAGGATGCAGTGGCGTTAATGTTTCCTGGTTTCAACCTGTATTATTTCAGTAGACATTGAAATGAGGATGCATCTTGCTGCCTTTCCAATGAAGCAAGTTTAATTTAGTAATAGGTGAAAAACCATCCCTACAAAGGTGTTAATCAGAGACTTGGCTTTGTGGACACTTTTCAGAGAACAAATTTGTTAGCATAAAAATAAAGCCAGAAAATGAAGAGCTGTTTAATCACGCAATTTGATTTTTTTGCCAGCATATTTCTTTTTCTCTGCAACCCACTGCTAAATTGTGCTTCCTAGATGTTTTTATAAAATCATTGAATCAAATCTAACTCTGATTACATCAGAGAAGGCCAGGTACCCTACACAATAACAGGGGGTATGAAATTTGACTTGTCTACTTAAAGATCACCAAAATCTGATAACAAGGTCAATTACGTCCCTGGGTGGGATTGAACCACCAACCTTTTGGTTAATAGCCGTACACACTAACTGATTGCGCCACAGAGACACTTTGCAAAAGTACATACTGACAAATGCTAATAAGCATTCATCTAAAACGTTTCCTAGAAAAACTTAAAAAAGTCAATAATCTGGAGAGTTTTTGTAAGATGTTTCTTCTATCAACCAACGAAGAAACACATTGGTACTTTCCCATGATGAGTGAGTGCTTCAGGATCTCTTGCACTTACATGTGCCGCAGAGTACAGCAATGGAAGCATGCTGGGCCCATAACCCAGAGGTAGGCAGATTGAAACTATCCTCTGCTATATGCATTTTTTTTTGTTAATTAAAGTAATCCAAAACTGGGATTGATATTTTGGCTCTTTTATTTTTACTTAAAGTACAATAACTTTTACCATTTTAATTTGTTTTAATAGTATATTGACAGTATTGTTTTCTTTCAAAAATCCACTTCATTTTCTTTACCCTATTATTAAAATGGTAATTGACAAAAACAAACTACATTGTCACCAGAAGAGCAATACAAAATGTACAAGTGATATATTAAAATCATCTTTCCAGCTTGAATTTCAATGATGCATTGGGGCAACGATTTTGTGAGAAACATCTTCACCCTTAAATAAAGATTTTCTTAATTCCTTACCTGTGTGCTAATTAGATATCACCTTGTTTTCACATTAAACAGACTTCCACATGAGAAAGCAGCAAGGATGCAGTGGCGTTAATGTTTCCTGGTGTAAACCTATATTATTTCAGTAGACATTGAAATGAGGATGCATCTTGCTGCCTTTCCAATGAAGCAAGTTTAATTTAGTAATAGGTGAAAAACCATCCCTACAAAGGTGTTAATCAGAGACTTTGCTTTGTGGACACTTTTCAGAGAACAAATTTGTTAGCATAAAAATAAAGCCAGAAAATGAAGAGCTGTTTAATCACTCAATTGGATTTTTCTGCCAGCATATTTCTTTTTCTCTGCAACCCACTGCTAAATTGTGCTTCCTAGCTGTTTTTATAAAATCACTGAATCAAATCTAACTCTGATTACATCAGAGAAGGCCAGGTACCCTACACCATAACAGGGGGTTTGAAATTTTGACTTGTCTACTTAAAGATCACCAAAATCTGATAACAAGGTCAATTACGTACCTGGGTGGGATTGAACCACTAACCTTTTGGTTAATAGCCGTACACACTAACTAATTGCGCCACAGAGACACATTGCAAAAGTATATACTGACAAGGGCTAATATGCATTCATCTAAAACGTTTCCTAGAAAAACTTTAAAAAGTCAATAATCTGGAGAGTTTTTGTAAGATGTTTCTTCCATCAACCAACGAAGAAACACATTGGTACTTTCCCATGATGAGTGAGTGCTTCAGGATCTCTTGCACTTACATGTGCAGCAGAGTACAGCAATGGAAGCATGCTGGGCCCATAACCCAGAGGTAGGCAGATTGAAACTATCCTTTGCTATATGCTTTTTTTTTGTTAATTAAAGTAATCCAAAACTGGGATTGATATTTTGGCTCTTTTATTTTTACTTAAAGTACAATAACTTTTACCATTTTAATTTGTTTTAATAGTATATTGACAGTATTGTTTTCTTTCAAAAATCCACTTAATTTTCTTTACCCTATTATTAAAATGGTAATTGACAAAAACAAACTACATTGTCACCAGAAGAGCAATACAAAATGTACAAGTGATATATTAAAATCATCTTTCCAGCTTGAATTTCAATGATGCATTGGGGCAACGATTTTGTGAGAAACATCTTCACCCTTAAATAAAGACTTTCTTAATTCCTTACCTGTGTGATAATTAGATATCACCTTGTTTTCGCATTAAACAGACTTCCACATGAGAAAGCAGCAAGGATGCAGTGGCATTAATGTTTCCTGGTGTCAACTTGTATTATTTCAGTAGACATTGAAATGAGGATGCATCTTGCTGCCTTTCCAATGAAGCAAGTTTAATTTAGTAATAGGTGAAAAACCATCCTTACAAAGGTGTTAATCAGAGACTTGGCTTTGTGGACACTTTTCAGAGAACAAATTTGTTAGCATAAAAATAAAGCCAGAAAATGAAGAGCTGTTTAATCACTCAATTGGATTTTTCTGCCAGCATATTTTTTTTCTCTGCAAACCACTGCTAAATTGTGCTTCCTAGCTGTTTTTATAAAATCAATGAATCAAATCTAACTCTGATAACATCAGAGAAGGCCAGGTACCCTACACCATAAGAAGGGGTTTGAAATTTTGACTTGTCTACTTAAAGATCACCAAAATCTGATAACAAGATCAATTACATCCCTGGGTGGGATTGAACCACCAACCTTTTAGTTAATAGCCGTACACACTAACTGATTGCGCCACAGAGACACTTTGCGAAAGGGTATACTGACAAAGGCTAATAAGCATTCATCTAAAACGTTTCCTAGAAAAACTTTAAAAAGTCAATAATCTGGAGAGTTTTTGTAAGATGTTTCTTCCATCAACCAACGAAGAAACACATTGGTACTTTCCCATGATGAGTGAGTGCTTCAGGATCTCTTGCACTTACATGTGCAGCAGAGTACAGCAATGGAAGCATGCTGGGCTCATAACCCAGAGGTAGGCAGATTGAAACTATCCTCTGCTGTATGCTTTTTTTTTTAATTAAAGTAATCCAAAACTGGGATTGATATTTTGGCTCTTTTATTTTTACTTAAAGTACAATAACTTTTACCATTTTAATTTGTTTTAATAGTATATTGACAGTATTGTTTTCTTTCAAAAATCCACTTAATTTTCTTTACCCTATTATTAAAATGGTAATTGACAAAAACAAACTACATTGTCACCAGAAGAGCAATACAAAATGTACAAGTGATATATTAAAATCATCTTTCCAGCTTGAATTTCAATGATGCATTGGGGCAACGATTTTGTGAGAAACATCTTCACCCTTAAATAAAGATTTTCTTAATTCCTTACCTGTGTGCTAATTGGATATCACCTTGTTTTCGCATTAAACAGACTTCCACATGAGAAAGCAGCAAGGATGCAGTGGCGTTAATGTTTCCTGGTGTCAACTTGTATTATTTCAGTAGACATTGAAATGAGGATGCATCTTGCTGCCTTTCCAATGAAGCAAGTTTAATTTAGTAATAGGTGAAAAACCATCCCTACAAAGGTGTTAATCAGAGACTTGGCTTTGTGGACACTTTTCAGAGAACAAATTTGTTAGCTTAAAAATAAAGCCAGAAAATGAAGAGCTGTTTAATCACTCAATTGGATTTTTTTTTGCCAGCATATTTTTTTTCTCTGCAACCCACTGCTAAATTGTGCTTCCTAGCTGTTTTTTTTATAAAATCACTGAATCAAATCTAACTCTGATTATATCAGAGAAGGCCAGGTACCCTACACAATAAGAGGGGGTTTGAAATTTTGACTTGTCTACTTAAATATCACCAAAATCTGATCACAAGGTCAATTACGTTCCTGGGTGGGATTGAACCACCAACCTTTTGGTTAATAGCCTTACACACTAACCAATTGCACCACAGAGACACTTTGCAAAAAGTACATACTGACAAAGGCTAATAAGCATTCATCAAGAACGTTTCCTAGAAAAACTTTAAAAAGTCAATAATCTGGAGAGTTTTTGTAAGATGTTTCTTCCATCAACCAATGAAGAAACACATTGGTACTTTCCCATGATGAGTGAGTGCTTCAGGATCTCTTGCACTTACATGTGCAGCAGAGTACTGCAATGGAAGCATGCTGGGCCCATAACCCAGAGATAGGCAGATTGAAACTATCCTTTGCTATATGCATTTTTTTTTGTTAATTAAAGTAATCCAAAACTGGGATTGATATTTTGGCTCTTTTATTTTTACTTAAAGTACAATAACTTTTACCATTTTAATTTGTTTTGATAGTATATTGACAGTATTGTTTTCTTTTAAAAATCCACTTAATTTTCTTTACCCTATTATTAAAATGGTAATTGACAAAAACAAACTACATTGTCACCAGAAGAGCAATACAAAATGTACAAGTGATATATTAAAATCATCTTTCCAGCTTGAATTTCAATGATGCATTGGGGCAACGATTTTGTGAGAAACATCTTCACCCTTAAATAAAGATTTTCTTAATTCCTTACCTGTGTGATAATTAGATATCACCTTGTTTTCACATTAAACAGACTTCCACATGAGAAAGCAGCAAGGATGCAGTGGCGTTAATGTTTCCTGGTGTCAACCTGTATTATTTCAGTAGACATTGAAATGAGGATGCATCTTGTTGCCTTTCCAATGAAGCAAGTTTAATTTAGTAATAGGTGAAAAACCATCCCTACAAAGGTGTTAATCAGAGACTTGGCTTTGTGGACACATTTCAGAGAACAAATTTGTTAGCATAAAAATAAAGCCAGAAAATGAAGAGCTGTTTAATCACTCAATTGTATTTTTTTGCCAGCATATTTTTTTATCTGCAACCCACTGCTAAATTGTGCTTCCTAGCTGTTTTTTTTATAAAATCACTGAATCAAATCTAACTCTGATTACATCAGAGAAGGCCAGGTACCCTACACAATAAGAGGGGGTATGAAATTTTGACTTGTCTACTTAAATATCACCAAAATCTGATCACAAGGTCAATTACATTCCTGGGTGGGATTGAACCACCAACCTTTTGGTTAATAGTCTTACACACTAACCAATTGCACCACAGAGACACTTTGCAAAAGTACATACTGACAAAGGCTAATAAGCATTCATCTAGAACGTTTCCTAGAAAAACTTTAAAAAGTCAATAATCTGGAGAGTTTTTGTAAGATGTTTCTTCCATCAACCAACGAAGAAACACATTGGTACTTTCCCATTATGAGTGAGTGCTTCAGGATCTCTTGCACTTACATGTGCAGCAGAGTACTGCAATGGAAGCATGCTGGGCCCATAACCCAGAGGTAGGCAGATTGAAACTATCCTTTGCTATATGCATTTTTTTTTGTTAATTAAAGTAATCCAAAACTGGGATTGATATTTTTGCTCTTTTATTTTTACTTAAAGTACAATAACTTTTACCATTTTAATTTGTTTTAATAGTATATTGACAGTATTGTTTTCTTTCAAAAATCCACTTAATTTTCTTTACCCTATTATTAAAATGGTAATTGACAAAAACAAATTACATTGTCACAAGAAGAGCAATACAAAATGTACAAGTGATATATTAAAATCATCTTTCCAGCTTGAATTTCAATGATGCATTGGGGCAACGATTTTGTGAGAAACATCTTCACCCTTAAAGATTTTCTTAATTCCTTACCTGTGTGCTAATTAGATATCACCTTGTTTTCACATTAAACAGACTTCCACATGAGAAAGCAGCAAGGATGCAGTGGTGTTAATGTTTCCTGGTGTCAACCTGTATTATTTCAGTAGACATTGAAATGAGGATGCATCTTGCTGCCTTTCCAATGAAGCAAGTTTAATTTAGTAATAGGTGAAAAACCATCCCTACAAAGGTGTTAATCAGAGACTTGGCTTTGTGGACACTTTTCAGAGAACAAATTTGTTAGCATAAAAATAAAGCCAGAAAATGAAGAGCTGTTTAATCACTCAATTGGATTTTTTTGCAAGCATATTTCTTTTTCTCTGCAACCCACTGCTAAATTGTGCTTCCTAGCTGTTTTAATAAAATCACTGAATCAAATCTAACTCTGATTACATCAGAGAAGGCCAGGTAGCCTACACCATAACAGGGGGTTTGAAATTTTGACTTGTCTACTTAAAGATCACCAAAATCTGATCACAAGGTCAATTACGTCCCTGGGTGTGATTGAACCACCAACCTTTTGGTTAGTAGCTGTACACACTAACTAATTGCGCCACAGAGACACTTTGCAGAAGTAAATACTGACAAAGGCTAATAAGCATTCATCTAGAACGTTTCCTAGAAAAACTTTAAAAAGTCAATAATCTGGAGAGTTTTTGTAAGATGTTTCTTCCATCAACCAACGAAGAAACACATTGGTACTTTCCCATGATGAGCGAGTGCTTCAGGATCTCTTGCACTTACATGTGCAGCAGAGTACAGCAATGGAAGCATGCTGGGCCCATAACCCAGAGGTAGGCAGATTGAAACTATCCTTTGCTATATGCTTTTTTTTTGTTAATTAAAGTAATCCAAAACTGGGATTGATATTTTGGCTCTTTTATTTTTACTTAAAGTACAATAACTTTTACCATTTTAATTTGTTTTAATAGTATATTGACAGTATTGTTTTCTTTCAAAAATCCACTTAATTTTCTTTACCCTATTATTAAAATGGTAATTGACAAAAACAAACTACATTGTCACCAGAAGAGCAATACAAAATGTACAAGTGATATATTAAAATCATCTTTCCAGCTTGAATTTCAATGATGCATTGGGGCAACGATTTTGTGAGAAACATCTTCACCCTTAAATAAAGATTTTCTTAATTCCTTACCTGTGTGATAATTAGATATCACCTTGTTTTCGCATTAAACAGACTTCCACATGAGAAAGCAGCAAGGATGCAGTGGCGTTAATGTTTCCTGGTGTCAACTTGTATTATTTCAGTAGACATTGAAATGAGGATGCATCTTGCTGCCTTTCCAATGAAGCAAGTTTAATTTAGTAATAGGTGAAAAACCATCCTTACAAAGGTGTTAATCAGAGACTTTGCTTTGTGGACACTTTTCAGAGAACAAATTTGTTAGCATAAAAATAAGCCAGAAAATGAAGAGCTGTTAAATCACTCAATTGGATTTTTCTGCCAGCATATTTTTTTTCTCTGCAAACCACTGCTAAATTGTGCTTCCTAGCTGTTTTTATAAAATCAATGAATCAAATCTAACTCTGATTACATCAGAGAAGGCCAGGTACCCTACACCATAAGAGGGGGTTTGAAATTTTGACTTGTCTACTTAAAGATCACCAAAATCTGATAACAAGATCAATTACATCCCTGGGTGGGATTGAACCACCAACCTTTTAGTTAATAGCCGTACACACTAACTGATTGCGCCACAGAGACACTTTGCGAAAGTCTGTTTAATGTCTGTTTAATGTGAAAATGCAGTCGAGTTTCCCACATTTGGGGAAATCATAGGGGTCAGCATACCCAGAATGCAATGAATGAACCTCACCCTGGGAGAACAATCTTCATGACCATGGTATCTCCTATGCAAAATAAGTATGATTTGGGATAGGGCAGGGGAGGGCCGCTGCTCAGGCACATCTCTGTCAAGTAAAGGAGATTCAACTGAGGCAGCACAAGGGAACTCTCATCTGGGGACAACAACTGCAGGGAGAACACATATTTTCAGATGAACATGGGAGGGCAGAAGGCTGCCTAATACTGAAGCACCCCCAAACAACAAACCAAATGCAACAACTAGTGCAAGCATTCCTGGGGGAAGGCCTGCAGCAGATGGATTTGCATATGGTAATGCCATCCAAGCAGTGGGTCAAAGTTGGCTTCAACCCTCGTCTGCATATGAAAAGAAAAAAGGGATGTGCAGGGCATGGCGGCCTTTTGCGGCGCTTGCATGACCCTTAGTTCGCATTAAACACCCCCACCCTCCTTCGGTGTGGGGCTCATGTTGGCTATGCCCCAGCACCTGAAGCATTCAAGCTGATTTCTTGCAGCAGCTGGGCACTGTAACAGCTCCAGAGCTGCTCTGTGAGGCAAGTAAAAGGGTGTGGGCCCTGCAGCACTACCTGTAGTTTGCATTGTGTGTTGGAAGGCACAAAGTAAGCAGACGGGAGAAGTCAGGATAGTGCGCAAGGGCATAGAAGGGAGCGGCTCAAGAAAAGAGAAGTGGAAACAGACAGCAAACTAGGCTGGAGAGAGACCTGAGACAAAGAGATCTGAATTATACGAGAGACGACCAGGGGAAACACAAATTATGCAGAAAGTTTCCCACATTTGGGGAAATCACAGGGGCAGCACACCCAGAGTGCAATGGGTGAGCCTTGCCCTGGGAGAAGCACCTACATGATCATAGTATCTCACCTGGCAGGTAAGTAGGAGTTGGGCTAGAGCTGGGGAGGGTCGCTGCTCGGGTACCCCCCTGTCAAGTGAAGGAGATCCAACTGAGGCAGCACAAGGGAACTCTCGAAAGAGGAACAAGGCTAGAGGAAGATCTGAGACAAAGAAATCTGATTTTTACCAGAGTTGACCAGAAGAAAGCACAAACACAGTCCCCCACTACCACAAATAATGCAGTCGAGTTTCCCACATTTGGGGAAATCATAGGGGTCAGCATACCCAGAATGCAATGAATGAACCTCACCCTGGGAGAACAATCTTCATGACCATGGTATCTCCTATGCAAAATAAGTATGATTTGGGATAGGGCTGGGGAGGGCCGCTGCTCAGGCACATCTCTGTCAAGTAAAGGAGATTCAACTGAGGCAGCACAAGGGAACTCTCATCTGGGGACAACAACTGCAGGGAGAACACATATTTTCAGATGAACATGGGAGGGCAGAAGGCTGCCTAATACTGAAGCACCCCCAAACAACAAACCAAATGCAACAACTAGTGCAAGCATTCCTGGGGGAAGGCCTGCAGCAGATGGATTTGCATATGGTGATGTCATCCAAGCAGTGGGTCAAAGTTGGCTTCAACCATCGTCTGCATATGAAAAGAAAAAAGGGATGTGCAGGGCATGGTGTCCTTTTGTGGCGCTTGGATGACCCCTCCTTCGGTGTGGGGCTCATGTTGGCTATGCCCCAGCCCCTGAAGCATTCAAGATGATTTCTTGCAGCAGCTGGGCACTGTAACAGCTCCAGAGCTGTTCTGTAAAGCATGTAAAAGGGTGTGGGCCCTGCAGCACTACCTGTAGTATGCATTGTGCGTTGGAAGGCACAAAGTAAGCAGACGGGAGAGGTCAGGATAGTGCGCAAGGGCATAGAAGGGAGCGGCTCAAGAAAAGAGAAGTGGAAACAGACAGCAAACTAGGCTGGAGAAAGACCTGAGACAAAGAGATCTGAATTATACGAGAGCCGACCAGAGGAAACACAAATTATGCAGTCAAGTTTCCCACATTTGGGGAAATCGCAGGAGCAGCACACCCAGAGTGCAATGGGTGAGCCTTGCCCTGGGAGAAGCACCTTCCTGATCATAGTATCTCACCTGGCAGGTAAGTAGGAGTTGGGCTAGAGCTGGGGAGGGTCGCTGCTCGGGCACCCCCCTGTCAAGTGAAGGAGATCCAACTGAGGCAGCACAAGGGAACTCTCGAAAGAAGAACAAGGCTAGAGGAATATCTGAGACAAAGAAATCTGACTTTTACCAGAGCTGAGCAGAGGAAAGCACAAACACAGTCCCCCACTACCACAAATAATGCAGTCGAGTTTCCCACATTTGGGGAAATCACAGGGGTCAGCATACCCAGAATGCAATGAATGAACCTCACCCTGGGAGAACAATCTTCATGACCATGGTATCTCTTATGCAAAATAAGTATGATTTGGGATAGGGCTGGGGAGGGCCGCTGCTCAGGCACATCTCTGTCAAGTAAAGGAGATTCAACTGAGGCAGCACAAGGGAACTCTCATCTGGGGACAACAACTGCAGGGAGAACACATATTTTCAGATGAACATGGGAGGGCAGAAGGCTGCCTAATACTGAAGCACCCCCAAACAACAAACCAAATGCAACAACTAGTGCAAGCATTCCTGGGGGAAGGCCTGCAGCAGATTGATTTGCATATGGTAATGCCATCCAAGCAGTGGGTCAAAGTTGGCTTCAACCCTCGTCTGCATATGAAAAGAGAAAAGGGGCGTGCAGGGCATGGCGGCCTTTTGCGGCGCTTGGGTGACCCTTAGTTCGCATTAAACACCCCCACCCTCCTTCGGTGTGGGGCTCATGTTGGCAATGCCCAAGCCCCTGAAGCATTCAAGCTGATTTCTTGCAGCAGCTGGGTACTGTAACAGCTCCAGAGCTGCTCTGTGAGGCAAGTAAAAGGGTGTGGGCCCTGCAGCACTACCTGTAGTTTGCATTGTGTGTTGGAAGGCACAAAGTAAGCAGACGGGAGAAGTCAGGATAGTGCGCAAGGGCATAGAAGGGAGCGGCTCAAGAAAAGAGAAGTGGAAACAGACAGCAAACTAGGCTGGAGAGAGACCTGAGACAAAGAGATCTGAATTATACGAGAGACGACCAGGGGAAACACAAATTATGCAGTCAAGTTTCCCACATTTGGGGAAATCACAGGGGCAGCACACCCAGAGTGCAATGGGTGACCCTTGCCCTGGGAGAAGCACCTACATGATCATAGTATCTCACCTGGCAGGTAAGTAGGAGTTGGGCTAGAGCTGGGGAGGGTCGCTACTCGGGTACCCCCCTGTCAACTTAAGGAGATCCAACTGAGGCAGCACAAGGGAACTCTCGAAAGAGGAACAAGGCTAGAGGAAGATCTGAGACAAAGAAATCTGACTTTTACCAGAGCTGACCAGAGGAAAGCACAAACACAGTCCCCCACTACCACAAATAATGCAGTCGAGTTTCCCACATTTGGGGAAATCATAGGGGTCAGCATACCCAGAATGCAATGAATGAACCTCACCCTGGGAGAACAATCTTCATGACCATGGTATCTCCTATGCAAAATAAGTATGATTTGGGATAGAGCTGGGGAGGGCCGCTGCTCAGGCACATCTCTGTCAAGTAAAGGAGATTCAACTGAGGCAGCACAAGGGAACTCTCATCTGGGGACAACAACTGCAGGGAGAACACATATTTTCAGATGAACATGGGAGGGCAGAAGGCTGCCTAATACTGAAGCACCCCCAAACAACAAACCAAATGCAACAACTAGTGCAAGCATTCCTGGGTGAAGGCCTGCAGCAGATAGATTTGCATATGGTGATGTCATCCAAGCAGTGGGTCAAAGTTGGCTTCAACCCTCGTCTGCATATGAAAAGAGAAAAGGGGCGTGCAGGGCATGGCAGGCCTTTTGCGGCGCTTGGATGACCCCTAGTTCGCATTAAACACCTCCACCCTCCTTCGGTGTGGGGCTCATGTTGGCTATGCCCCAGCCCCTTAAGCATTCAAGCTGATTTCTTGCAGCAGCTGGGCACTGTAACAGCTCCAGAGCTGCTCTGTAAGGCAAGTAAAAGGGTCTCTGTGGCGCAATCAGTTAGTATGTACGGCTATTAACCGAAAGGTTGGTGGTTCAATCCCACCCAGGGACGTAATTGACCTTGTGATCAGATTTTGGTGATATTTAAGTAGACAAGTCAAAATTTCAAACCCCCTCTTATTGTGTAGGGTACCTGGCCTTCTCTGATGTAATCAGAGTTAGATTTGATTCAGTGATTTTATAAAAAACAGCTAGGAAGCACAATTTAGCAGTGGGTTGCAGAGAAAAAAAATATGCTGGCAGAAAAATCCAATTGAGTGATTAAACAGCTCTTCATTTTCTGGCTTTATTTTTATGCTAACAAATTTGTTCTCTGAAAAGTGTCCACAAAGCCAAGTCTCTGATTAACACCTTTGTAAGGATGGTTTTTCACCTATTACTAAATTAAACTTGCTTCATTGGAAAGGCAGCAAGATGCATCCTCATTTCAATGTCTACTGAAATAATACAGGTTGACACCAGGAAACATTAACGCCACTGCATCCTTGCTGCTTTCTCATGTGGAAGTCTGTTTAATGTGAAAACAAGGTGATATCTAATTAGCACACAGGTAAGGAATTAAGAAAATCTTTATTTAAGGGTGAAGATGTTTCTCACAAAATTGTTGACCCAATGCATCATTGAAATTCAAGCTGGAAAGATGAATTTAATATATCACTTGTACATTTTGTATTGCTCTTCTGGTGACAATGTAGTTTGTTTTTGTCAATTACCATTTTAATAATAGGGTAAAGAAAATGAAGTGGATTTTTGAAAGAAAACAATACTGTCAATATACTATTAAAACAAATTAAAATGGTAAAAGTTATTGTACTTTAAGTAAAAATAAAAGAGACAAAATATCAATCCCAGTTTTGGATTACTTTAATTAACAAAAAAAAATGCATATAGCAGAGGATAGTTTCAATCTGCCTACCTCTGGGTTATGGGCCCAGCATGCTTCCATTGCAGTACTCTGCTGCACATGTAAGTGCATGAGATCCTGAAGCACTCACTCATCATGGGAAAGTACCAATGTGTTTCTTCGTTGGTTGATGGAAGAAACATCTTACAAAAACTCTCCAGATTATTGACTTTTTAAAGTTTTGCTAGGAAACGTTTTAGATGAATGCTTATTAGCCTTTGTCAGTATGGACTTTTGCAAAGTGTCTCTGTGGCGCAATCAGTTAGTATGTACGGCTATTAACCAAAAGCACTGTTTGCAAAGTGTCTCGGTGGCGCAATCGGTTAGTGTGTTCGGCTATTAACCAAAAGGTTGGTGGTTCAATCCCACCCAGGGACGTAATTGACCTTGTGATCAGATTTTGGTGATATTAAAGTAGACAAGTCAAAATTTCAAACCCCCTCTTATTGTGTAGGGTACCTGGCCTTCTCTGATGTAATCAGAGTTAGATTTGATTCAGTGATTTTATAAAAAAACAGCTAGGAAGCACAATTTAGCAGTGGGTTGCAGAGAAAAAAAATATGCTGGCAGAAAAATCCAATTGAGTGATTAAACAGCTCTTCATTTTCTGGCTTTATTTTTATGCTAACAAATTTGTTCTCTGAAAAGTGTCCACAAAGCCAAGTCTCTGATTAACACCTTTGTAAGGATGGTTTTTCACCTATTACTAAATTAAACTTGCTTCATTGGAAAGGCAGCAAGATGCATCCTCATTTCAATGTCTACTGAAATAATACAAGTTGACACCAGGAAACATTAACGCCACTGCATCCTTGCTGCTTTCTCATGTGGAAGTCTGTTTAATGTGAAAACAAGGTGATATCTAATTAGCACACAGGTAAGGAATTAAGAAAATCTTTATTTAAGGGTGAAGATGTTTCTCACAAAATCGTTGCCCCAATGCATCATTGAAATTCAAGCTGGAAAGATGATTTTAATATATCACTTGTACATTTTGTATTGCTCTTCTGGTGACAATGTAGTTTGTTTTTGTCAATTACCATTTTAATAATAGGGTAAAGAAAATTAAGTGGATTTTTGAAAGAAAACAATACTGTCAATATACTATTAAAACAAATTAAAATGGTAAAAGTTATTGTACTTTAAGTAAAAATAAAAGAGCCAAAATATCAATCCCAGTTTTGGATTACTTTAATTAACAAAAAAAAAAAGCATACAGCAGAGGATAGTTTCAATCTGCCTACCTCTGGGTTATGGGTCCAGCATGCTTCCATTGCTGTACTCTGCTGCACATGTAAGTGCAAGAGATCCTGAAGCACTCACTCATCATGGGAAAGTACCAATGTGTTTCTTTGTTGGTTGATGGAAGAAACATCTTACAAAAACTCTCCAGATTATTGACTTTTTAAAGTTTTTCTAGGAAACGTTTTAGATGAATGCTTATTAGCCTTTGTCAGTATGAACTTTTGCAAAGTGTCTCTGTGGCGCAATCAGTTAGTATGTATGGCTATTAACCAAAAGGTTGGTGGTTCAATCCCACCCAGGGACCTAATTGACCTTGTTATAAGATTTTGGTGATCTTTAAGTAGACAAGTCAAATTTCATACCCCCTGTTATGGTGTAGGGTACCTGGCCTTCTCTGATGTGATCAGAGTTAGATTTGATTCAGTGATTTTATAAAAACATCTAGGAAGCACAATTTAGCAGTGGGTTGCAGAGAAAAAGAAATATGCTGGCAAAAAAATCAAATTGTGTGATTAAACAGCTCTTCATTTTCTGGCTTTATTTTTATGCTAACAAATTTGTTCTCTGAAAAGTGTCCACAAAGCCAAGTCTCTGATTAACACCTTTGTAGGGATGGTTTTTCACCTATTACTAAATTAAACTTGCTTCATTGGAAAGGCAGAGAGATGCATCCTCATTTCAATGTCTACTGAAATAATACAGGTTGACACCAGGAAACATTAACGCCACTGCATCCTTGCTGCTTTCTCATGTGGAAGTCTGTTTAATGTGAAAACAAGGTGATATCTAATTAGCACACAGGTAAGGAATTAAGAAAATCTTTATTTAAGGGTGAAGATGTTTCTCACAAAATTGTTGCCCCAATGCATCATTGAAATTCAAGCTGGAAAGATGATTTTAATATATCACTTGTACATTTTGTATTGCTCTTCTGGTGACAATGTAGTTTTTTTTGTCAATTACCATTTTAATAATAGGGTAAAGAAAATTAAGTGGATTTTTGAAAGAAAACTATACTGTCAATATACTATTAAAACAAATTAAAATGGTAAAAGTTATTGTACTTTAAGTAAAAATAAAAGAGCCAAAATATCAATCCCAGTTTTGGATTACTTTAATTAACAAACAAAAAAATGCATATAGCAGAGGATAGTTTCAATCTGCCTACCTCTGGGTTATGGGCCCAGCATTCTTCCATTGCTGTACTCTGCTGCACATGTAAGTGCAAGAGATCCTGAAGCACTCACTCATCATGGGAAAGTACCAATGTGTTTCTTCGTTGGTTGATGGAAGAAACATCTTACAAAAACTCTCCAGATTATTGACTTTTTTAAGTTTTTCTAGGAAACATTTTAGATGAATGCTTATTAGCATTTGTCAGTATGTACTTTCGCAAAGTGTCTCTGTGGCGCAATCAGTTAGTGTGTACGGCTATTAACCAAAAGGTTGGTGGTTCAATCCCACCCAGGGATGTAATTGACCTTGTTATCAGATTTTGGTGATCTTTAAGTAGACAAGTCAAATTTCAAACCCCCTGTTATGGTGTAGGGTACCTGGCCTTCTCTGATGTAATCAGAGTTAGATTTGATTCAGTGATTTTATAAAAACATCTAGGAAGCACAATTTAGCCGTGGGTTGCAGAGAAAAAGAAATATGCTGGCAAAAAAATCAAATTGCGTGATTAAACAGCTCTTCATTTTCTGGCTTTATTTTTATGCTAACAAATTTGTTCTCTGAAAAGTGTCCACAAAGCCAAGTCTCTGATTAACACCTTTGTAGGGATGGTTTTTCACCTATTACTAAATTAAACTTGCTTCATTGGAAAGGCAGCAAGATGCATCCTCATTTCAATGTCTACTGAAATAATACAAGTTGACACCAGGAAACATTAACGCCACTGCATACTTGCTGCTTTCTCATGTGGAAGTCTGTTTAATGTGAAAACAAGGTGATATCTAATTAGCACACAGATAAGGAATTAAGAAAATCTTTATTTAAGGGTGAAGATGTTTCTCACAAAATTATTGACCCAATGCATCATTGAAATTCAAGCTGGAAAGATGATTTTAATATATCACTTGTACATTTTGTATTGCTCTTCTGGTGACAATGTAGTTTGTTTTTGTCAATTACCATTTTAATAATAGGGTAAAGAAAATGAAGTGGATTTTTGAAAGAAAACAATACTGTCAATATACTATTAAAACAAATTAAAATGGTAAAAGTTATTGTACTTTAAGTAAAAATAAAAGAGCCAAAATATCAATCCCAGTTTTGGATTACTTTAATTAACAAAAAAAAAAAGCATACAGCAGAGAATAGTTTCAATCTGCCTACCTCTGGGTTATGGGTCGAGCATGCTTCCATTGCTGTACTCTGCTGCACATGTTAGTGCAAGAGATCCTGAAGCACTCACTCATCATGGGAAAGTACCAATGTGTTTCTTCGTTGGTTGATGGAAGAAACATCTTACAAAAACTCTCCAGATTATTGACTTTTTAAAGTTTTGCTAGGAAACGTTTTAGATGAATGCTTATTAGCCTTTGTCAGTATGGACTTTTGCAAAGTGTCTCTGTGGCGCAATCAGTTAGTATGTACGGCTATTAACCAAAAGGTTGGTGGTTCAATCCCACCCAGGGACCTAATTGACCTTGTTATCAGATTTTGCTGATCTTTAAGTAGACAAGTCAAAATTTCAAACCCCCTGTTATGGTGTAGGGTACTTGGCCTTCTCTGATGTAATCAGAGTTAGATTTGATTCAGTGATTTTATAAAAACAGCTAGGAAGCACAATTTAGCAGTGGGTTGCAGAGAAAAAAAATATGCTGGCAGAAAAATCCAATTGAGTGATTAAACAGCTCTTTATTTTCTGGCTTTATTTTTATGCTAACAAATTTGTTCTCTGAAAAGTGTCCACAAAGCCAAGTCTCTGATTAACACCTTTGTAAGGATGGTTTTTCACCTATTACTAAATTAAACTTGCTTCATTGGAAAGGCAGCAAGATGCATCCTCATTTCAATGTCTACTGAAATAATACAGGTTGACACCAGGAAACATTAACGCCACTGCATCCTTGCTGCTTTCTCATGTGGAAGTCTGTTTAATATGAAAACAAGGTGATATCTAATTAGCACACAGGTAAGGAATTAAGAAAATCTTTATTTAAGGGTGAAGATGTTTCTCACAAAATCGTTGCCCCAATGCATCATTGAAATTCAAGCTGAAAGGTGATTTTAATATATCACTTGTACATTTTGTATTGCTCTTCTGGTGACAATGTAGTTTGTTTTTGTCAATTACCATTTTAATAATAGGGTAAAGAAAATGAAGTGGATTTTTGAAAGAAAACAATACTGTCAATATACTATTAAAACAAATTAAAATGGTAAAAGTTATTGTACTTTAAGTAAAAATAAAAGAGACAAAATATCAATCCCAGTTTTGGATTACTTTAATTAACAAAAAAAAATGCATATAGCAGAGGATAGTTTCAATCTGCCTACCTCTGGGTTATAGGCCCAGCATGCTTCCATTGCAGTACTCTGCTGCACATGTAAGTGCAAGAGATCCTGAAGCACTCACTCATCATGGGAAAGTACCAATGTGTTTCTTCGTTGGTTGATGGAAGAAACATCTTACAAAAACTCTCCAGATTATTGACTTTTTAAAGTTTTTCTAGGAAACGTTTTAGATGAATGCTTATTAGCCTTTGCAGTATGAACTTTTGCAAAGTGTCTCTGTGGCGCAATCAGTTAGTATGTACGGCTATTAACCAAAAGGTTGGTGGTTCAATCCCACCCAGGGACCTAATTGACCTTGTTATCAGATTTTGCTGATCTTTAAGTAGACAAGTCAAAATTTCAAACCCCCTGTTATGGTGTAGGGTACTTGGCCTTCTCTGATGTAATCAGAGTTAGATTTGATTCAGTGATTTTATAAAAACAGCTAGGAAGCACAATTTAGCAGTGGGTTGCAGAGAAAAAAAATATGCTGGCAGAAAAATCCAATTGAGTGATTAAACAGCTCTTTATTTTCTGGCTTTATTTTTATGCTAACAAATTTGTTCTCTGAAAAGTGTCCACAAAGCCAAGTCTCTGATTAACACCTTTGTAAGGATGGTTTTTCACCTATTACTAAATTAAACTTGCTTCATTGGAAAGGCAGCAAGATGCATCCTCATTTCAATGTCTACTGAAATAATACAGGTTGACACCAGGAAACATTAACGCCACTGCATCCTTGCTGCTTTCTCATGTGGAAGTCTGTTTAATATGAAAACAAGGTGATATCTAATTAGCACACAGGTAAGGAATTAAGAAAATCTTTATTTAAGGGTGAAGATGTTTCTCACAAAATCGTTGCCCCAATGCATCATTGAAATTCAAGCTGAAAGGTGATTTTAATATATCACTTGTACATTTTGTATTGCTCTTCTGGTGACAATGTAGTTTGTTTTTGTCAATTACCATTTTAATAATAGGGTAAAGAAAATGAAGTGGATTTTTGAAAGAAAACAATACTGTCAATATACTATTAAAACAAATTAAAATGGTAAAAGTTATTGTACTTTAAGTAAAAATAAAAGAGACAAAATATCAATCCCAGTTTTGGATTACTTTAATTAACAAAAAAAAATGCATATAGCAGAGGATAGTTTCAATCTGCCTACCTCTGGGTTATAGGCCCAGCATGCTTCCATTGCAGTACTCTGCTGCACATGTAAGTGCAAGAGATCCTGAAGCACTCACTCATCATGGGAAAGTACCAATGTGTTTCTTCGTTGGTTGATGGAAGAAACATCTTACAAAAACTCTCCAGATTATTGACTTTTTAAAGTTTTTCTAGGAAACGTTTTAGATGAATGCTTATTAGCCTTTGCAGTATGAACTTTTGCAAAGTGTCTCTGTGGCGCAATCAGTTAGTATGTACGGCTATTAACCAAAAGGTTGGTGGTTCAATCCCACCCAGGGACCTAATTGACCTTGTTATCAGATTTTGGTGATCTTTAAGTAGACAAGTCAAATTTCATACCCCCTGTTATGGTGTAGGGTACCTGGCCTTCTCTGATGTAATCAGAGTTAGATTTGATTCAGTGATTTTATAAAAACATCTAGGAAGCACAATTTAGCAGTGGGTTGCAGAGAAAAAGAAATATGCTGGCAAAAAAATCAAATTGCGTGATTAAACAGCTCTTTATTTTCTGGCTTTATTTTTATGCTAACAAATTTGTTCTCTGAAAAGTGTCCACAAAGCCAAGTCTCTGATTAACACCTTTGTAGGGATGGTTTTTCACCTATTACTAAATTAAACTTGCTTCATTGGAAAGGCAGCAAGATGCATCCTCATTTCAATGTCTACTGAAATAATACAGGTTGACACCAGGAAACATTAACGCCACTGCATCCTTGCTGCTTTCTCATGTGGAAGTCTGTTTAATGTGAAAACAAGGTGATATCTAATTAGCACACAGGTAAGGAATTAAGAAAATCTTTATTTAAGGGTGAAGATGTTTCTCACAAAATTGTTGACCCAATGCATCATTGAAATTCAAGCTGGAAAGATGATTTTAATATATCACTTGTACATTTTGTATTGCTCTTCTGGTGACAATGTAGTTTTTTTTGTCAATTACCATTTTAATAATAGGGTAAAGAAAATTAAGTGGATTTTTGAAAGAAAACTATACTGTCAATATACTATTAAAACAAATTAAAATGGTAAAAGTTATTGTACTTTAAGTAAAAATAAAAGAGCAAAAATATCAATCCCAGTTTTGATTACTTAAATTAACAAAAAAAAATGCATATAGCAAAGGATAGTTTCAATCTGCCTACCTCTGGGTTATGGGTCCAGCATGCTTCCATTGCAGTACTCTGCTGCACATGTAAGTGCAAGAGATCCTGAAGCACTCACTCATCATGGGAAAGTACCAATGTGTTTATTCATTGGTTGATGGAAGAAACATCTTACAAAAACTCTCCAGATTATTGATTATTTAATGTTTTTCTAGGAAACGTTCTAGATGTATGCTTATTAGCCTTTGTCAGTATGTACTGTTTGCAAAGTGTCTCGGTGGCGCAATCGGTTAGTGTGTTCGGCTATTAACCAAAAGGTTGGTGGTTCAATACCACCCAGGGACATAATTGACCTTGTGATCACATTTTGGTGATATTTAAGTAGACAAGTCAAAATTTCAAACCCCCTCTTATTGTGTAGGGTACCTGGCCTTCTCTGATGTAATCAGAGTTAGATTTGATTCAGTGATTTTATAAAAAACAGCTAGGAAGCACAATTTAGCAGTGGGTTGCAGAGAAAAAAAATATGCTGGCAGAAAAATCCAATTGAGTGATTAAACAGCTCTTCATTTTCTGGCTTTATTTTTATGCTAACAAATTTGTTCTCTGAAATGTGTCCACAAAGCCAAGTCTCTGATTAACACCTTTGTAAGGATGGTTTTTCACCTATTACTAAATTAAACTTGCTTCATTGGAAAGGCAGCAAGATGCATCCTCATTTCAATGTCTACTGAAATAATACAGGTTGACACCAGGAAACATTAACGCCACTGCATGCTTGCTGCTTTCTCATGTGGAAGTCTGTTTAATGTGAAAACAAGGTGATATCTAATTAGCACACAGGTAAGGAATTACGAAAATCTTTATTTAAGGGTGAAGATGTTTCTCACAAAATTGTTGCCCCAATGCATCATTGAAATTCAAGCTGGAAAGATGATTTTAATATATCACTTGTACATTTTGTATTGCTCTTCTGGTGACAATGTAGTTTTTTTGTCAATTACCATTTTAATAACAGGGTAAAGAAAATTAAGTGGATTTTTGAAAGAAAACTATACTGTCAATATACTATTAAAACAAATTAAAATGGTAAAAGTTATTGTACTTTAAGTAAAAATAAAAGAGCAAAATATCAATCCCAGTTTTGATTACTTAAATTAACAAAAAAAATGCATATAGCAAAGGATAGTTTCAATCTGCCTACCTCTGGGTTATGGGTCCAGCATGCTTCCATTGCAGTACTCTGCTGCCCATGTAAGTGCAAGAGATCCTGAAGCACTCACTCATCATGGGAAAGTACCAATGTGTTTATTCGTTGGTTGATGGAAGAAACATCTTACAAAAACTCTCCAGATTATTGATTTTTTAATGTTTTTCTAGGAAACGTTCTAGATGTATGCTTATTAGCCTTTGTCAGTATATACTTTTTGCAACGTGTCTCTGTGTCGCAATCGGTTAGTGTGTTTGGCTATTAACCAAAAGGTTGGTGGTTCAATCCCACCCAGGGACGTAATTAACCTTGTGATCAGATTTTGGTGATATTTAAGTAGACAAGTCAAAATTTCAAACCTCCTCTTATGGTTTAGGGTACATGGCCTTCTCTGATGTAATCAGAGTTAGATTTGATTCAGTGATTTTATAAAAAACAGCTAGGAAGCACAATTTAGCAGTGGGTTGCAGAGAAAAAAAATATGCTGGCAAAAAAAATCCAATTGAGTGATTAAACAGCTCTTCATTTTCTGGCTTTATTTTTATGCTAACAAATTTGTTCTCTGAAAAGTGTCCACAAAGCCAAGTCTCTGATTAACACCTTTGTAAGGATGGTTTTTCACCTATTACTAAATTAAACTTGCTTCATTGGAAAGGCAGCAAGATGCATCCTCATTTCAATGTCTACTGAAATAATACAGGTTGACACCAGGAAACATTAACGCCACTGCATCCTTGCTGCTTTCTCATGTGGAAGTCTGTTTAATGTGAAAACAAGGTGATATCTAATTAGCACACAGGTAAGAAATTACGAAAATCTTTATTTAAGGGTGAAGATGTTTCTCACAAAATCGTTGCCCCAATGCATCATTGAAATTCAAGCTGGAAAGATGATTTTAATATATCACTTGTACATTTTGTATTGCTCTTCTGGTGACAATGTAGTTTGTTTTTGTCAATTACCATTTTAATAATAGGGTAAAGAAAATGAAGTGGATTTTTGAAAGAAAACAATACTGTCAATATACTATTAAAACAAATTAAAATGGTAAAAGTTATTGTACTTTAAGTTAAAATAAAAGAGACAAAATATCAATCCCAGTTTTGGATTACTTTAATTAACAAAAAAAAATGCATATAGCAGAGGATAGTTTCAATCTGCCTACCTCTGGGTTATGGGCCCAGCATGCTTCCATTGCAGTACTCTGCTGCACATGTAAGTGCAAGAGATCCTGAAGCACTCACTCATCATGGGAAAGTACCAATGTGTTTCTTCGTTGGTTGATGGAAGAAACATCTTACAAAAACTCTCCAGATTATTGACTTTTTAAAGTTTTGCTAGGAAACGTTTTAGATGAATGCTTATTAGCCTTTGCAGTATGAACTTTTGCATAGTGTCTCTGTGGCGCAATCAGTTAGTATGTACAGCTATTAACCAAAAGGTTGGTGGTTCAATCCCACCCAGGGACCTAATTGACCTTGTTATCAGATTTTGGTGATCTTTAAGTAGACAAGTCAAATTTCATACCCCCTGTTATGGTGTAGGGTACCTGGCCTTCTCTGATGTAATCAGAGTTAGATTTGATTCAGTGATTTTATAAAAACATCTAGGAAGCACAATTTAGCAGTGGGTTGCAGAGAAAAAGAAATATGCTGGCAAAAAAATCAAATTGCGTGATTAAACAGCTCTTAATTTTCTGGC
Source organism: Pseudophryne corroboree (assembly GCF_028390025.1). Lineage (NCBI taxonomy): Eukaryota > Metazoa > Chordata > Amphibia > Anura > Myobatrachidae > Pseudophryne > Pseudophryne corroboree. Next base: position 198,422 of record NW_026970032.1, read on the forward strand.
TTTATTTTTATGCTAACAAATTTGTTCTCTGAAAAGTGTCCACAAAGCCAAGTCTCTGATTAACACCTTTGTAGGGATGGTTTTTCACCTATTACTAAATTAAACTTGCTTCATTGGAAAGGCAGCAAGATGCATCCTCATTTTAATGTCTTCTGAAATAATACAGGTTGACACCAGGAAACATTAACGCCACTGCATCCTTGCTGCTTTCTCATGTGGAAGTCTGTTTAATGTGAAAACAAGGTGATATCTAATTAGCACACAGGTAAGGAATTAAGAAAATCTTTATTTAAGGGTGAAGATGTTTCTCACAAAATTGTTGACCCAATGCATCATTGAAATTCAAGCTGGAAAGATGATTTTAATATATCACTTGTACATTTTGTATTGCTCTTCTGGTGACAATGTAGTTTTTTTTGTCAATTACCATTTTAATAATAGGGTAAAGAAAATTAAGTGGATTTTTGAAAGAAAACTATACTGTCAATATACTATTAAAACAAATTAAAATGGTAAAAGTTATTGTACTTTAAGTAAAAATAAAAGAGCAAAAATATCAATCCCAGTTTTGATTACTTAAATTAACAAAAAAAAATGCATATAGCAAAGGATAGTTTCAATCTGCCTACCTCTGGGTTATGGGCCCAGCATGCTTCCATTGCAGTACTCTGCTGCACATGTAAGTTCAAGAGATCCTGAAGCACTCACTCATCATGGGAAAGTACCAATGTGTTTCTTCGTTGGTTGATGGAAGAAACATCTTACAAAAACTCTCCAGATTATTGACTTTTTAAAGTTTTTCTAGGAAACGTTTTAGATGAATGCTTATTAGCCTTTGTCAGTATGGACTTTTGCAAAGTGTCTCTGTGGCGCAATCAGTTAGTATGTACGGCTATTAACCAAAAGGTTGGTGGTTCAATCCCACCCAGGGACCTAATTGACCTTGTTATCAGATTTTGGTGATCTTTAAGTAGACAAGTCAAAATTTCAAACCCCCTGTTATGGTGTAGGGTACCTGGCCTTCTCTGATGTAATCAGAGTTAGATTTGATTCAGTGATTTTATAAAAACAGCTAGGAAGCACAATTTAGCAGTGGGTTGCAGAGAAAAAAAATATGCTGGCAGAAAAATCCAATTGAGTGATTAAACAGCTCTTTATTTTCTGGCTTTATTTTTATGCTAACAAATTTGTTCTCTGAAAAGTGTCCACAAAGCCAAGTCTCTGATTAACACCTTTGTAAGGATGGTTTATCACCTATTACTAAATTAAACTTGCTTCATTGGAAAGGCAGCAAGATGCATCCTCATTTCAATGTCTACTGAAATAATACAGGTTGACACAAGGAAACATTAACGCCACTGCATCCTTGCTGCTTTCTCATGTGGAAGTCTGTTTAATGTGAAAACAAGGTGATATCTAATTAGCACACAGGTAAGGAATTAAGAAAATCTTTATTTAAGGGTGAAGATGTTTCTCACAAAATCGTTGCCCCAATGCATCATTGAAATTCAAGCTGGAAAGATGATTTTAATATATCACTTGTACATTTTGTATTGCTCTTCTGGTGACAATGTAGTTTGTTTTTGTCAATTACCATTTTAATAATAGGGTAAAGAAAATGAAGTGGATTTTTGAAAGAAAACAATACTGTCAATATACTATTAAAACAAATTAAAATGGTAAAAGTTATTGTACTTTAAGTAAAAATAAAAGAGACAAAATATCAATCCCAGTTTTGGATTACTTTAATTAACAAAAAAAATGCATATAGCAGAGGATAGTTTCAATCTGCCTACCTCTGGGTTATGGGCCCAGCATGCTTCCATTGCAGTACTCTGCTGCACATGTAAGTGCAAGAGATCCTGAAGCACTCACTCATCATGGGAAAGTACCAATGTGTTTCTTCGTTGGTTGATGGAAGAAACATCTTACAAAAACTCTCCAGATTATTGATTTTTTAATGTTTTTCTAGGAAACGTTCTAGATGTATGCTTATTAGCCTTTGTCAGTATGGACTTTTCGCAAAGTGTCTCTGTGGCGCAATCGGTTAGTGTGTTTGGCTATTAACCAAAAGTTTGGTGGTTCAATCCCACCCAGGGACCTAATTGACCTTGTTATCAGATTTTGGTGATCTTTAAGTAGACAAGTCAAAATTTCAAACCCCCTGTTATGGTGTAGGGTACCTGGCCTTCTCTGATGTAATCAGAGTTAGATTTGATTCAGTGATTTTATAAAAATAGCTAGGAAGCACAATTTAGCAGTGGGTTGCAGAGAAAAAAAATATGCTGGCAGAAAAATCCAATTGAGTGATTAAACAGCTCTTTATTTTCTGGCTTTATTTTTATGCTAACAAATTTGTTCTCTGAAAAGTGTCCACAAAGCCAAGTCTCTGATTAACACCTTTGTAAGGATGGTTTTTCACCTATTACTAAATTAAACTTGCTTCATTGGAAAGGCAGCAAGATGCATCCTCATTTCAATGTCTACTGAAATAATACAAGTTGACACCAGGAAACATTAACGCCACTGCATCCTTGCTGCTTTCTCATGTGGAAGTCTGTTTAATGTGAAAACAAGGTGATATCTAATTAGCACACATGTAAGGAATTAAGAAAATCTTTATTTAAGGGTGAAGATGTTTCTCACAAAATCGTTGCCCCAATGCATCATTGAAATTCAAGCTGGAAAGATGATTTTAATATATCACTTGTACATTTTGTATTGCTCTTCTGGTGACAATGTAGTTTGTTTTTGTCAATTACCATTTAATAATAGGGTAAAGAAAATTAAGTGGATTTTTGAAAGAAAACAATACTGTCAATATACTATTAAAACAAATTAAAATGGTAAAAGTTATTGTACTTTAAGTAAAAATAAAAGAGACAAAATATCAATCCCAGTTTTGGATTACTTTAATTAACAAAAAAAAAAGCATACAGCAGAGGATAGTTTCAATCTGCCTACCTCTGGGTTATGGGTCCAGCATGCTTCCATTGCTGTACTCTGCTGCACATGTAAGTGCAAGAGATCCTGAAGCACTCACTCATCATGGGAAAGTACCAATGTGTTTCTTCGTTGGTTGATGGAAGAAACATCTTACAAAAACTCTCCAGATTATTGACTTTTTAAAGTTTTGCTAGGAAACGTTTTAGATGAATGCTTATTAGCCTTTGTCAGTATGGACTTTTGCAAAGTGTCTCTGTGGCGCAATCAGTTAGTATGTACGGCTATTAACCAAAAGGTTGGTGGTTCAATCCCACCCAGGGACCTAATTGACCTTGTTATCAGATTTTGCTGATCTTTAAGTAGACAAGTCAAAATTTCAAACCCCCTGTTATGGTGTAGGGTACTTGGCCTTCTCTGATGTAATCAGAGTTAGATTTGATTCAGTGATTTTATAAAAACAGCTAGGAAGCACAATTTAGCAGTGGGTTGCAGAGAAAAAAAATATGCTGGCAGAAAAATCCAATTGCGTGATTAAACAGCTCTTCATTTTCTGGCTTTATTTTTATGCTAACAAATTTGTTCTCTGAAAAGTGTCCACAAAGCCAAGTCTCTGATTAACACCTTTGTAAGGATGGTTTTTCACCTATTACTAAATTAAACTTGCTTCATTGGAAAGGCAGCAAGATGCATCCTCATTTCAATGTCTACTGAAATAATACAAGTTGACACCAGGAAACATTAACGCCACTGCATCCTTGCTGCTTTCTCATGTGGAAGTCTGTTTAATGTGAAAACAAGGTGATATCTAATTAGCACACATGTAAGGAATTAAGAAAATCTTTATTTAAGGGTGAAGATGTTTCTCACAAAATTGTTGCCCCAATGCATCATTGAAATTCAAGCTGAAAGGTGATTTTAATATATCACTTGTACATTTTGTATTGCTCTTCTGGTGACAATGTAGTTTGTTTTTGTCAATTACCATTTTAATAATAGGGTAAAGAAAATGAAGTGGATTTTTGAAAGAAAACAATACTGTCAATATACTATTAAAACAAATTAAAATGGTAAAAGTTATTGTACTTTAAGTAAAAATAAAAGAGACAAAATATCAATCCCAGTTTTGGATTACTTTAATTAACAAAAAAAAATGCATATAGCAGAGGATAGTTTCAATCTGCCTACCTCTGGGTTATGGGCCCAGCATGCTTCCATTGCAGTACTCTGCTGCACATGTAAGTGCAAGAGATCCTGAAGCACTCACTCATCATGGGAAAGTACCAATGTGTTTCTTCGTTGGTTGATGGAAGAAACATCTTACAAAAACTCTCCAGATTATTGACTTTTTTAAGTTTTTCTAGGAAACGTTTTAGATGAATGCTAATTAGCCTTTGCAGTATGAACTTTTGCAAAGTGTCTCTGTGGCGCAATCAGTTAGTATGTACGGCTATTAACTAAAAGGTTGGTGGTTCAATCCCACCCAGGGACCTAATTGACCTTTTTATCAGATTTTGGTGATCTTTAAGTAGACAAGTCAAATTTCATACCCCCTGTTATGGTGTAGGGTACCTGGCCTTCTCTGATGTAATCAGAGTTAGATTTGATTCAGTGATTTTATAAAAACATCTAGGAAGCACAATTTAGCAGTGGGTTGCAGAGAAAAAGAAATATGCTGGCAAAAAAATCAAATTGCGTGATTAAACAGCTCTTTATTTTCTGGCTTTATTTTTATGCTAACAAATTTGTTCTCTGAAAAGTGTCCACAAAGCCAAGTCTCTGATTAACACCTTTGTAGGGATGGTTTTTCACCTATTACTAAATTAAACTTGCTTCATTGGAAAGGCAGCAAGATGCATCCTCATTTCAATGTCTACTGAAATAATACAGGTTGACACCAGGAAACATTAACGCCACTGCATCCTTGCTGCTTTCTCATGTGGAAGTCTGTTTAATGTGAAAACAAGGTGATATCTAATTAGCACACAGGTAAGGAATTAAGAAAATCTTTATTTAAGGGTGAAGATGTTTCTCACAAAATTGTTGACCCAATGCATCATTGAAATTCAAGCTGGAAAGATGATTTTAATATATCACTTGTACATTTTGTATTGCTCTTCTGGTGACAATGTAGTTTTTTTTGTCAATTACCATTTTAATAATAGGGTAAAGAAAATTAAGTGGATTTTTGAAAGAAAACTATACTGTCAATATACTATTAAAACAAATTAAAAATGGTAAAAGTTATTGTACTTTAAGTAAAAATAAAAGAGAAAAAATATCAATCCCAGTTTTGATTACTTAAATTAACAAAAAAAAATGCATATAGCAAAGGATAGTTTCAATCTGCCTACCTCTGGGTTATGGGTCCAGCATGCTTCCATTGCAGTACTCTGCTGCACATGTAAGTGCAAGAGATCCTGAAGCACTCACTCATCATGGGAAAGTACCAATGTGTTTATTCATTGGTTGATGGAAGAAACATCTTACAAAAACTCTCCAGATTATTGATTTTTTAATGTTTTTCTAGGAAACGTTCTAGATGTATGCTTATTAGCCTTTGTCAGTATGTACTGTTTGCAAAGTGTCTCGGTGGCGCAATCGGTTAGTGTGTTCGGCTATTAACCAAAAGTTTGGTGGTTCAATCCCACCCAGGGACATAATTGACCTTGTGATCACATTTTGGTGATATTTAAGTAGACAAGTCAAAATTTCAAACCCCCTCTTATTGTGTAGGGTACCTGGCCTTCTCTGATGTAATCAGAGTTAGATTTGATTCAGTGATTTTATAAAAAACAGCTAGGAAGCACAATTTTACAGTGGGTTGCAGAGAAAAAAAATATGCTGGCAGAAAAATCCAATTGAGTGATTAAACAGCTCTTCATTTTCTGGCTTTATTTTTATGCTAACAAATTTGTTCTCTGAAAAGTGTCCACAAAGCCAAGTCTCTGATTAACACCTTTGTAAGGATGGTTTTTCACCTATTACTAAATTAAACTTGCTTCATTGGAAAGGCAGCAAGATGCATCCTCATTTCAATGTCTACTGAAATAATACAGGTTGACACCAGGAAACATTAACGCCACTGCATCCTTGCTGCTTTCTCATGTGGAAGTCTGTTTAATATGAAAACAAGGTGATATCTAATTAGCACACAGGTAAGGAATTAAGAAAATCTTTATTTAAGGGTGAAGATGTTTCTCACAAAATTGTTGCCCCAATGCATCATTGAAATTCAAGCTGAAAGGTGATTTTAATATATCACTTGTACATTTTGTATTGCTCTTCTGGTGACAATGTAGTTTGTTTTTGTCAATTACCATTTTAATAATAGGGTAAAGAAAATGAAGTGGATTTTTGAAAGAAAACAATACTGTCAATATACTATTAAAACAAATTAAAATGGTAAAAGTTATTGTACTTTATGTAAAAATAAAAGAGACAAAATATCAATCCCAGTTTTGGATTACTTTAATTAACAAAAAAAAATGCATATAGCAGAGGATAGTTTCAATCTGCCTACCTCTGGGTTATGGGCCCAGCATGCTTCCATTGCAGTACTCTGCTGCACATGTAAGTGCAAGAGATCCTGAAGCACTCACTCATCATGGGAAAGTACCAATGTGTTTCTTCGTTGGTTGATGGAAGAAACATCTTACAAAAACTCTCCAGATTATTGACTTTTTAAAGTTTTTCTAGGAAACGTTTTAGATGAATGCTAATTAGCCTTTGCAGTATGAACTTTTGCAAAGTGTCTCTGTGGCGCAATCAGTTAGTATGTACGGCTATTAACTAAAAGGTTGGTGGTTCAATCCCACCCAGGGACCTAATTGACCTTTTTATCAGATTTTGGTGATCTTTAAGTAGACAAGTCAAATTTCATACCCCCTGTTATGGTGTAGGGTACCTGGCCTTCTCTGATGTAATCAGAGTTAGATTTGATTCAGTGATTTTATAAAAACATCTAGGAAGCACAATTTAGCAGTGGGTTGCAGAGAAAAAGAAATATGCTGGCAAAAAAATCAAATTGCGTGATTAAACAGCTCTTTATTTTCTGGCTTTATTTTTATGCTAACAAATTTGTTCTCTGAAAAGTGTCCACAAAGCCAAGTCTCTGATTAACACCTTTGTAGGGATGGTTTTTCACCTATTACTAAATTAAACTTGCTTCATTGGAAAGGCAGCAAGATGCATCCTCATTTCAATGTCTACTGAAATAATACAGGTTGACACCAGGAAACATTAACGCCACTGCATCCTTGCTGCTTTCTCATGTGGAAGTCTGTTTAATGTGAAAACAAGGTGATATCTAATTAGCACACAGGTAAGGAATTAAGAAAATCTTTATTTAAGGGTGAAGATGTTTCTCACAAAATTGTTGACCCAATGCATCATTGAAATTCAAGCTGGAAAGATGATTTTAATATATCACTTGTACATTTTGTATTGCTCTTCTGGTGACAATGTAGTTTTTTTTGTCAATTACCATTTTAATAATAGGGTAAAGATAATTAAGTGGATTTTTGAAAGAAAACTATACTGTCAATATACTATTAAAACAAATTAAAAATGGTAAAAGTTATTGTACTTTAAGTAAAAATAAAAGAGAAAAAATATCAATCCCAGTTTTGATTACTTAAATTAACAAAAAAAAATGCATATAGCAAAGGATAGTTTCAATCTGCCTACCTCTGGGTTATGGGTCCAGCATGCTTCCATTGCAGTACTCTGCTGCACATGTAAGTGCAAGAGATCCTGAAGCACTCACTCATCATGGGAAAGTACCAATGTGTTTATTCATTGGTTGATGGAAGAAACATCTTACAAAAACTCTCCAGATTATTGATTTTTTAATGTTTTTCTAGGAAACGTTCTAGATGTATGCTTATTAGCCTTTGTCAGTATGTACTGTTTGCAAAGTGTCTCGGTGGCGCAATCGGTTAGTGTGTTCGGCTATTAACCAAAAGTTTGGTGGTTCAATCCCACCCAGGGACATAATTGACCTTGTGATCACATTTTGGTGATATTTAAGTAGACAAGTCAAAATTTCAAACCCCCTCTTATTGTGTAGGGTACCTGGCCTTCTCTGATGTAATCAGAGTTAGATTTGATTCAGTGATTTTATAAAAAACAGCTAGGAAGCACAATTTTACAGTGGGTTGCAGAGAAAAAAAATATGCTGGCAGAAAAATCCAATTGAGTGATTAAACAGCTCTTCATTTTCTGGCTTTATTTTTATGCTAACAAATTTGTTCTCTGAAAAGTGTCCACAAAGCCAAGTCTCTGATTAACACCTTTGTAAGGATGGTTTTTCACCTATTACTAAATTAAACTTGCTTCATTGGAAAGGCAGCAAGATGCATCCTCATTTCAATGTCTACTGAAATAATACAGGTTGACACCAGGAAACATTAACGCCACTGCATCCTTGCTGCTTTCTCGTGTGGAAGTCTGTTTAATGTGAAAACAAGGTGATATCTAATTAGCACACAGGTAAGGAATTACGAAAATCTTTATTTAAGGGTGAAGATGTTTCTCACAAAATTGTTGCCCCAATGCATCATTGAAATTCAAGCTGGAAAGATGATTTTAATATATCACTTGTACATTTTGTATTGCTCTTCTGGTGACAATGTAGTTTTTTTGTCAATTACCATTTTAATAACAGGGTAAAGAAAATTAAGTGGATTTTTGAAAGAAAACTATACTGTCAATATACTATTAAAACAAATTAAAATGGTAAAAGTTATTGTACTTTAAGTAAAAATAAAAGAGCAAAAATATCAATCCCAGTTTTGATTACTTAAATTAACAAAAAAAATGCATATAGCAAAGGATAGTTTCAATCTGCCTACCTCTGGGTTATGGGTCCAGCATGCTTCCATTGCAGTACTCTGCTGCACATGTAAGTGCATGAGATCCTGAAGCACTCACTCATCATGGGAAAGTACCAATGTGTTTCTTCGTTGGTTGATGGAAGAAACATCTTACAAAAACTCTCCAGATTATTGACTTTTTAAAGTTTTGCTAGGAAACGTTTTAGATGAATGCTTATTAGCCTTTGTCAGTATGGACTTTTGCAAAGTGTCTCTGTGGCGCAATCAGTTAGTATGTACGGCTATTAACCAAAAGCACTGTTTGCAAAGTGTCTCGGTGGCGCAATCGGTTAGTGTGTTCGGCTATTAACCAAAAGGTTGGTGGTTCAATACCACCCAGGGACGTAATTGACCTTGTGATCAGATTTTGGTGATATTAAAGTAGACAAGTCAAAATTTCAAACCCCCTCTTATTGTGTAGGGTACCTGGCCTTCTCTGATGTAATCAGAGTTAGATTTGATTCAGTGATTTTATAAAAAACAGCTAGGAAGCACAATTTAGCAGTGGGTTGCAGAGAAAAAAAATATGCTGGCAGAAAAATCCAATTGAGTGATTAAACAGCTCTTCATTTTCTGGCTTTATTTTTATGCTAACAAATTTGTTCTCTGAAAAGTGTCCACAAAGCCAAGTCTCTGATTAACACCTTTGTAAGGATGGTTTTTCACCTATTACTAAATTAAACTTGCTTCATTGGAAAGGCAGCAAGATGCATCCTCATTTCAATGTCTACTGAAATAATACAAGTTGACACCAGGAAACATTAACGCCACTGCATCCTTGCTGCTTTCTCATGTGGAAGTCTGTTTAATGTGAAAACAAGGTGATATATAATTAGCACACAGGTAAGGAATTAAGAAAATCTTTATTTAAGGGTGAAGATGTTTCTCACAAAATTGTTGACCCAATGCATCATTGAAATTCAAGCTGGAAAGATGATTTTAATATATCACTTGTACATTTTGTATTGCTCTTCTGGTGACAATGTAGTTTGTTTTTGTCAATTACCATTTTAATAATAGGGTAAAGAAAATGAAGTGGATTTTTGAAAGAAAACAATACTGTCAATATACTATTAAAACAAATTAAAATGGTAAAAGTTATTGTACTTTAAGTAAAAATAAAAGAGACAAAATATCAATCCCAGTTTTGGATTACTTTAATTAACAAAAAAAAAATGCATATAGCAGAGGATAGTTTCAATCTGCTTACCTCTGGGTTATGGGCCCAGCATGCTTCCATTGCAGTACTCTGCTGCACATGTAAGTTCAAGAGATCCTGAAGCACTCACTCATCATGGGAAAGTACCAATGTGTTTCTTCGTTGGTTGATGGAAGAAACATCTTACAAAAACTCTCCAGATTATTGACTTTTTAAAGTTTTTCTAGGAAACGTTTTAGATGAATGCTAATTAGCCTTTGCAGTATGAACTTTTGCAAAGTGTCTCTGTGGCGCAATCAGTTAGTATGTACGGCTATTAACCAAAAGGTTGGTGGTTCAATCCCACCCAGGGACCTAATTGACCTTGTTATCAGATTTTGGTGATCTTTAAGTAGACAAGTCAAATTTCATACCCCCTGTTATGGTGTAGGGTACCTGGCCTTCTCTGATGTAATCAGAGTTAGATTTGATTCAGTGATTTTATAAAAACATCTAGGAAGCACAATTTAGCAGTGGGTTGCAGAGAAAAAGAAATATGCTGGCAAAAAAATCAAATTGCGTGATTAAACAGCTCTTTATTTTCTGGCTTTATTTTTATGCTAACAAATTTGTTCTCTGAAAAGTGTCCACAAAGCCAAGTCTCTGATTAACACCTTTGTAGGGATGGTTTTTCACCTATTACTAAATTAAACTTGCTTCATTGGAAAGGCAGCAAGATGCATCCTCATTTCAATGTCTACTGAAATAATACAGGTTGACACCAGGAAACATTAACGCCACTGCATCCTTGCTGCTTTCTCATGTGGAAGTCTGTTTAATGTGAAAACAAGGTGATATCTAATTAGCACACAGGTAAGGAATTAAGAAAATCTTTATTTAAGGGTGAAGATGTTTCTCACAAAATTGTTGACCCAATGCATCATTGAAATTCAAGCTGGAAAGATGATTTTAATATATCACTTGTACATTTTGTATTGCTCTTCTGGTGACAATGTAGTTTTTTTTGTCAATTACCATTTTAATAATAGGGTAAAGAAAATTAAGTGGATTTTTGAAAGAAAACTATACTGTCAATATACTATTAAAACAAATTAAAAATGGTAAAAGTTATTGTACTTTAAGTAAAAATAAAAGAGAAAAAATATCAATCCCAGTTTTGATTACTTAAATTAACAAAAAAAAATGCATATAGCAAAGGATAGTTTCAATCTGCCTACCTCTGGGTTATGGGTCCAGCATGCTTCCATTGCAGTACTCTGCTGCACATGTAAGTGCAAGAGATCCTGAAGCACTCACTCATCATGGGAAAGTACCAATGTGTTTATTCATTGGTTGATGGAAGAAACATCTTACAAAAACTCTCCAGATTATTGATTTTTTTAATGTTTTTCTAGGAAACGTTCTAGATGTATGCTTATTAGCCTTTGTCAGTATGTACTGTTTGCAAAGTGTCTCGGTGGCGCAATCGGTTAGTGTGTTCGGCTATTAACCAAAAGTTTGGTGGTTCAATCCCACCCAGGGACATAATTAACCTTGTGATCACATTTTGGTGATATTTAAGTAGACAAGTCAAAATTTCAAACCCCCTCTTATTGTGTAGGGTACCTGGCCTTCTCTGATGTAATCAGAGTTAGATTTGATTCAGTGATTTTATAAAAAACAGCTAGGAAGCACAATTTAGCAGTGGGTTGCAGAGAAAAAAAATATGCTGGCAGAAAAATCCAATTGAGTGATTAAACAGCTCTTCATTTTCTGGCTTTATTTTTATGCTAACAAATTTGTTCTCTGAAAAGTGTCCACAAAGCCAAGTCTCTGATTAACACCTTTGTAAGGATGGTTTTTCACCTATTACTAAATTAAACTTGCTTCATTGGAAAGGCAGCAAGATGCATCCTCATTTCAATGTCTACTGAAATAATACAGGTTGACACCAGGAAACATTAACGCCACTGCATCCTTGCTGCTTTCTCGTGTGGAAGTCTGTTTAATGTGAAAACAAGGTGATATCTAATTAGCACACAGGTAAGGAATTACGAAAATCTTTATTTAAGGGTGAAGATGTTTCTCACAAAATTGTTGCCCCAATGCATCATTGAAATTCAAGCTGGAAAGATGATTTTAATATATCACTTGTACATTTTGTATTGCTCTTCTGGTGACAATGTAGTTTTTTTGTCAATTACCATTTTAATAACAGGGTAAAGAAAATTAAGTGGATTTTTGAAAGAAAACTATACTGTCAATATACTATTAAAACAAATTAAAATGGTAAAAGTTATTGTACTTTAAGTAAAAATAAAAGAGCAAAAATATCAATCCCAGTTTTGATTACTTAAATTAACAAAAAAAATGCATATAGCAAAGGATAGTTTCAATCTGCCTACCTCTGGGTTATGGGTCCAGCATGCTTCCATTGCAGTACTCTGCTGCCCATGTAAGTGCAAGAGATCCTGAAGCACTCACTCATCATGGGAAAGTACCAATGTGTTTATTCGTTGGTTGATGGAAGAAACATCTTACAAAAACTCTCCAGATTATTGATTTTTTAATGTTTTTCTAGGAAACGTTCTAGATGTATGCTTATTAGCCTTTGTCAGGATGTACTTTTTGCAAAGTGTCTCTGTGGCGCAATCGGTTAGTGTGTTTGGCTATTAACCAAAAGGTTGGTGGTTCAATCCCACCCAGGGATGTAATTAACCTTGTGATCAGATTTTGGTGATATTTAAGTAGACAAGTCAAAATTTCAAACCTCCTCTTATGGTGTAGGGTACATGGCCTTCTCTGATGTAATCAGAGTTAGATTTGATTCAGTGATTTTATAAAAAACAGCTAGGAAGCACAATTTAGCAGTGGGTTGCAGAGAAAAAAAATATGCTGGCAGAAAAATCCAATCGAGTGATTAAACAGCTCATCATTTTCTGGCTTTATTTTTATGCTAACAAATTTGTTCTCTGAAAAGTGTCCACAAAGCCAAGTCTCTGATTAACACCTTTGTAAGGATGGTTTTTCACCTATTACTAAATTAAACTTGCTTCATTGGAAAGGCAGCAAGATGCATCCTCATTTCAATGTCTACTGAAATAATACAAGTTGACACCAGGAAACATTAACGCCACTGCATCCTTGCTGCTTTCTCATGTGGAAGTCTGTTTAATGTGAAAACAAGGTGATATATAATTAGCACACAGGTAAGGAATTAAGAAAATCTTTATTTAAGGGTGAAGATGTTTCTCACAAAATTGTTGACCCAATGCATCATTGAAATTCAAGCTGGAAAGATGATTTTAATATATCACTTGTACATTTTGTATTGCTCTTCTGGTGACAATGTAGTTTGTTTTTGTCAATTACCATTTTAATAATAGGGTAAAGAAAATTAAGTGGATTTTTGAAAGAAAACAATACTGTCAATATACTATTAAAACAAATTAAAATGGTAAAAGTTATTGTACTTTAAGTAAAAATAAAAGAGACAAAATATCAATCCCAGTTTTGGATTACTTTAATTAACAAAAAAAATGCATATAGCAGAGGATAGTTTCAATCTGCTTACCTCTGGGTTATGGGCCCAGCATGCTTCCATTGCAGTACTCTGCTGCACATGTAAGTTCAAGAGATCCTGAAGCACTCACTCATCATGGGAAAGTACCAATGTGTTTCTTCGTTGGTTGATGGAAGAAACATCTTACAAAAACTCTCCAGATTATTGACTTTTTAAAGTTTTTCTAGGAAACGTTTTAGATGAATGCTTATTAGCCTTTGTCAGTATGGACTTTTGCAAAGTGTCTCTGTGGCGCAATCAGTTAGTATGTACGGCTATTAACCAAAAGGTTGGTGGTTCAATCCCACCCAGGGACCTAATTGACCTTGTTATCAGATTTTGGTGATCTTTAAGTAGACAAGTCAAAATTTCAAACCCCCTGTTATGGTGTAGGGTACCTGGCCTTCTCTGATGTAATCAGAGTTAGATTTGATTCAGTGATTTTAGAAAAACAGCTAGGAAGCACAATTTAGCAGTGGGTTGCAGAGAAAAAAAATATGCTGGCAGAAAAATCCAATTGAGTGATTAAACAGCTCTTTATTTTCTGGCTTTATTTTTATGCTAACAAATTTGTTCTCTGAAAAGTGTCCACAAAGCCAAGTCTCTGATTAACACCTTTGTAAGGATGGTTTTTCACCTATTACTAAATTAAACTTGCTTCATTGGAAAGGCAGCAAGATGCATCCTCATTTCAATGTCTACTGAAATAATACAGGTTGACACCAGGAAACATTAACGCCACTGCATCCTTGCTGCTTTCTCATGTGGAAGTCTGTTTAATGTGAAAACAAGGTGATATCTAATTAGCACACAGGTAAGGAATTAAGAAAATCTTTATTTAAGGGTGAAGGTGTTTCTCACAAAATCGTTGCCCCAATGCATCATTGAAATTCAAGCTGGAAAGATGATTTTAATATATCACTTGTACATTTTGTATTGCTCTTCTGGTGACAATGTAGTTTGTTTTTGTCAATTACCATTTTAATAATAGGGTAAAGAAAATTAAGTGGATTTTTGAAAGAAAACAATACTGTCAATATACTATTAAAACAAATTAAAATGGTAAAAGTTATTGTACTTTAAGTAAAAATAAAAGAGCCAAAATATCAATCCCAGTTTTGGATTACTTTAATTAACAAACAAAAAAATGCATATAGCAGAGGATAGTTTCAATCTGCCTACCTCTGGGTTATGGGCCCAGCATGCTTCCATTGCTGTACTCTGCTGCACATGTAAGTGCAAGAGATCCTGAAGCACTCACTCATCATGGGAAAGTACCAATGTGTTTCTTCATTGGTTGATAGAAGAAACATCTTACAAAAACTCTCCAGATTATTGACTTTTTTAAGTTTTTCTAGGAAACGTTTTAGATGAATGCTTATTAGCATTTGTCAGTATGTACTTTTAGCAAAGTGTCTCTGTGGCGCAATCAGTTAGTGTGTACGGCTATTAACCAAAAGGTTGGTGGTTCAATCCCACCCAGGGACGTAATTGACCTTGTTATCAGATTTTGGTGATCTTTAAGTAGACAAGTCAAATTTCATACCCCCTGTTATGGTGTAGGGTACCTGGCCTTCTCTGATGTAATCAGAGTTAGATTTGATTCAGTGATTTTATAAAAACATCTAGGAAGCACAATTTAGCAGTGGGTTGCAGAGAAAAAGAAATATGCTGGCAAAAAAACCAAATTGCGTGATTAAACAGCTCTTCATTTTCTGGCTTTATTTTTATGCTAACAAATTTGTTCTCTGAAAAATGTCCACAAAGCCAAGTCTCTGATTAACACCTTTGTAAGGATGGTTTTTCACCTATTACTAAATTAAACTTGCTTCATTGGAAAGGCAGCAAGATGCATCCTCATTTCAATGTCTACTGAAATAATACAAGTTGACACCAGGAAACATTAACGCCACTGCATCCTTGCTGCTTTCTCATGTGGAAGTCTGTTTAATATGAAAACAAGGTGATATCTAATTAGCACACAGGTAAGGAATTAAGAAAATCTTTATTTAAGGGTGAAGATGTTTCTCACAAAATCGTTGCCCCAATGCATCATTGAAATTCAAGCTGGAAAGATGATTTTAATATATCACTTGTACATTTTGTATTGCTCTTCTGGTGACAATGTAGTTTGTTTTTGTCAATTACCATTTTAATAATAGGGTAAAGAAAATGAAGTGGATTTTTGAAAGAAAACAATACTGTCAATATACTATTAAAACAAATTAAAATGGTAAAAGTTATTGTACTTTAAGTAAAAATAAAAGAGACAAAATATCAATCCCAGTTTTGGATTACTTTAATTAACAAAAAAAATGCATATAGCAGAGGATAGTTTCAATCTGCCTACCTCTGGGTTATGGGCCCAGCATGCTTCCATTGCAGTACTCTGCTGCACATGTAAGTGCAAGAGATCCTGAAGCACTCACTCATCATGGGAAAGTACCAATGTGTTTCTTCGTTGGTTGATGGAAGAAACATCTTACAAAAACTCTCCAGATTATTGACTTTTTAAAGTTTTTCTAGGAAACGTTTTAGATGAATGCTTATTAGCCTTTGTCAGTATGGACTTTTGCAAAGTGTCTCTGTGGCGCAATCAGTTAGTATGTACGGCTATTAACCATAAGGTTGGTGGTTCAATCCCACCCAGGGACCTAATTGACCTTGTTATCAGATTTTGGTGATCTTTAAGTAGACAAGTCAAAATTTCAAACTCCCTGTTATGGTGTAGGGTACCTGGCCTTCTCTGATGTAATCAGAGTTAGATTTGATTCAGTGATTTCATAAAAACAGCTAGGAAGCACAATTTAGCAGTGGGTTGCAGAGAAAAAAAATATGCTGGCAGAAAAATCCAATCGAGTGATTAAACAGCTCTTCATTTTCTGGCTTTATTTTTATGCTAACAAATTTGTTCTCTGAAAAGTGTCCACAAAGCCAAGTCTCTGATTAACACCTTTGTAAGGATGGTTTTTCACCTATTACTAAATTAAACTTGCTTCATTGGAAAGGCAGCAAGATGCATCCTCATTTCAATGTCTACTGAAATAATACAGGTTGACACCAGGAAACATTAACGCCACTGCATCCTTGCTGCTTTCTCATGTGGAAGTCTGTTTAATATGAAAACAAGGTGATATCTAATTAGCACACAGGTAAGGAATTAAGAAAATCTTTATTTAAGGGTGAAGATGTTTCTCACAAAATCGTTGCCCCAATGCATCATTGAAATTCAAGCTGGAAAGATGATTTTAATATATCACTTGTACATTTTGTATTGCTCTTCTGGTGACAATGTCGTTTTTTTGTCAATTACCATTTTAATAACAGGGTAAAGAAAATTAAGTGGATTTTTGAAAGAAAACTATACTGTCAATATACTATTAAAACAAATTAAAATGGTAAAAGTTATTGTACTTTAAGTAAAAATAAAAGAGCAAAAATATCAATCCCAGTTTTGATTACTTAAATTAACAAAAAAAATGCATATAGCAAAGGATAGTTTCAATCTGCCTACCTCTGGGTTATGGGTCCAGCATGCTTCCATTGCAGTACTCTGCTGCCCATGTAAGTGCAAGAGATCCTGAAGCACTCACTCATCATGGGAAAGTACCAATGTGTTTATTCGTTGGTTGATGGAAGAAACATCTTACAAAAACTCTCCAGATTATTGATTTTTTAATGTTTTTCTAGGAAACGTTCTAGATGTATGCTTATTAGCCTTTGTCAGTATGTACTTTTTGCAAAGTGTCTCTGTGGCGCAATCGGTTAGTGTGTTTGGCTATTAACCAAAAGGTTGGTGGTTCAATCCCACCCAGGGACGTAATTAACCTTGTGATCAGATTTTGGTGATATTTAAGTAGACAAGTCAAAATTTCAAACCTCCTCTTATGGTGTAGGGTACATGGCCTTCTCTGATGTAATCAGAGTTAGATTTGATTCAGTGATTTTATAAAAAACAGCTAGGAAGCACAATTTAGCAGTGGGTTGCAGAGAAAAAAAATATGCTGGCAGAAAAATCCAATTGAGTGATTAAACAGCTCTTCATTTTCTGGCTTTATTTTTATGCTAACAAATTTGTTCTCTGAAAAGTGTCCACAAAGCCAAGTCTCTGATTAACACCTTTGTAAGGATGGTTTTTCACCTATTACTAAATTAAACTTGCTTCATTGGAAAGGCAGCAAGATGCATCCTCATTTCAATGTCTACTGAAATAATACAAGTTGACACCAGGAAACATTAACGCCACTGCATCCTTGCTGCTTTCTCATGTGGAAGTCTGTTTAATGTGAAAACAAGGTGATATCTAATTAGCACACAGGTAAGGAATTAAGAAAATCTTTATTTAAGGGTGAAGATGTTTCTCACAAAATCGTTGCCCCAATGCATCATTGAAATTCAAGCTGGAAAGATGATTTTAATATATCACTTGTACATTTTGTATTGCTCTTCTGGTGACAATGTAGTTTGTTTTTGTCAATTACCATTTAATAATAGGGTAAAGAAAATTAAGTGGATTTTTGAAAGACAACAATACTGTCAATATACTATTAAAACAAATTAAAATGGTAAAAGTTATTGTACTTTAAGTAAAAATAAAAGAGCCAAAATATCAATCCCAGTTTTGGATTACTTTAATTAACAAAAAAAAAAAGCATACAGCAGAGGATAGTTTCAATCTGCCTACCTCTGGGTTATGGGTCCAGCATGCTTCCATTGCAGTACTCTGCTGCCCATGTAAGTGCAAGAGATCCTGAAGCACTCACTCATCATGGGAAAGTACCAATGTGTTTATTCGTTGGTTGATGGAAGAAACATCTTACAAAAACTCTCCAGATTATTGATTTTTTAATGTTTTTCTAGGAAACGTTCTAGATGTATGCTTATTAGCCTTTGTCAGTATGTACTTTTTGCAAAGTGTCTCTGTGGCGCAATCGGTTAGTGTGTTTGGCTATTAACCAAAAGGTTGGTGGTTCAATCCCACCCAGGGACGTAATTAACCTTGTGATCAGATTTTGGTGATATTTAAGTAGACAAGTCAAAATTTCAAACCTCCTCTTATGGTGTAGGGTACATGGCCTTCTCTGATGTAATCAGAGTTAGATTTGATTCAGTGATTTTATAAAAAACAGCTAGGAAGCACAATTTAGCAGTGGGTTGCAGAGAAAAAAAATATGCTGGCAGAAAAATCCAATTGAGTGATTAAACAGCTCTTCATTTTCTGGCTTTATTTTTATGCTAACAAATTTGTTCTCTGAAAAGTGTCCACAAAGCCAAGTCTCTGATTAACACCTTTGTAAGGATGGTTTTTCACCTATTACTAAATTAAACTTGCTTCATTGGAAAGGCAGCAAGATGCATCCTCATTTCAATGTCTACTGAAATAATACAAGTTGACACCAGGAAACATTAACGCCACTGCATCCTTGCTGCTTTCTCATGTGGAAGTCTGTTTAATGTGAAAACAAGGTGATATCTAATTAGCACACAGGTAAGGAATTAAGAAAATCTTTATTTAAGGGTGAAGATGTTTCTCACAAAATCGTTGCCCCAATGCATCATTGAAATTCAAGCTGGAAAGATGATTTTAATATATCACTTGTACATTTTGTATTGCTCTTCTGGTGACAATGTAGTTTGTTTTTGTCAATTACCATTTAATAATAGGGTAAAGAAAATTAAGTGGATTTTTGAAAGACAACAATACTGTCAATATACTATTAAAACAAATTAAAATGGTAAAAGTTATTGTACTTTAAGTAAAAATAAAAGAGCCAAAATATCAATCCCAGTTTTGGATTACTTTAATTAACAACAAAAAAAAGCATACAGCAGAGGATAGTTTCAATCTGCCTACCTCTGGGTTATGGGTCCAGCATGCTTCCATTGCTGTACTCTGCTGCACATGTAAGTGCAAGAGATCCTGAAGCACTCACTCATCACGGGAAAGTACCAATGTGTTTCTTCGTTGGTTGATGGAAGAAACATCTTACAAAAATTCTCCAGATTATTGACTTTTTAAAGTTTTGCTAGGAAACGTTTTAGATGAATGCTTATTAGCCTTTGTCAGTATGGACTTTTGCAAAGTGTCTCTGTGGCGCAATCAGTTAGTATGTACGGCTATTAACCAAAAGGTTGGTGGTTCAATCCCACCCAGGGACCTAATTGACCTTGTTATCAGATTTTGGTGATCTTTAAGTAGACAAGTCAAAATTTCAAACCCCCTGTTATGGTGTAGGGTACTTGGCCTTCTCTGATGTAAACAGAGTTAGATTTGATTCAGTGATTTTATAAAAACATCTAGGAAGCACAATTTAGCAGTGGGTTGCAGAGAAAAAAAATATGCTGGCAGAAAAATCCAATTGAGTGATTAAACAGCTCTTTATTTTCTGGCTTTATTTTTATGCTAACAAATTTGTTCTCTGAAAAGTGTCCACAAAGCCAAGTCTCTGATTAACACCTTTGTAAGGATGGTTTTTCACCTATTACTAAATTAAACTTGCTTCATTGGAAAGGCAGCAAGATGCATCCTCATTTCAATGTCTACTGAAATAATACAGGTTGACACCAGGAAACATTAACGCCACTGCATCCTTGCTGCTTTCTCATGTGGAAGTCTGTTTAATATGAAAACAAGGTGATATCTAATTAGCACACAGGTAAGGAATTAAGAAAATCTTTATTTAAGGGTGAAGATGTTTCTCACAAAATCGTTGCCCCAATGCATCATTGAAATTCAAGCTGGAAAGATGATTTTAATATATCACTTGTACATTTTGTATTGCTCTTCTGGTGACAATGTAGTTTGTTTTTGTCAATTACCATTTTAATAATAGGGTAAAGAAAATGAAGTGGATTTTTGAAAGAAAACAATACTGTCAATATACTATTAAAACAAATTAAAATGGTAAAAGTTATTGTACTTTAAGTAAAAATAAAAGAGACAAAATATCAATCCCAGTTTTGGATTACTTTAATTAACAAAAAAAAAATGCATATAGCAGAGGATAGTTTCAATCTGCTTACCTCTGGGTTATGGGCCCAGCATGCTTCCATTGCAGTACTCTGCTGCACATGTAAGTTCAAGAGATCCTGAAGCACTCACTCATCATGGGAAAGTACCAATGTGTTTCTTCGTTGGTTGATGGAAGAAACATCTTACAAAAACTCTCCAGATTATTGACTTTTTAAAGTTTTTCTAGGAAACGTTTTAGATGAATGCTTATTAGCCTTTGTCAGTATGGACTTTTGCAAAGTGTCTCTGTGGCGCAATCAGTTAGTATGTACGGCTATTAACCAAAAGGTTGGTGGTTCAATCCCACCCAGGGACCTAATTGACCTTGTTATCAGATTTTGGTGATCTTTAAGTAGACAAGTCAAAATTTCAAACCCCCTGTTATGGTGTAGGGTACCTGGCCTTCTCTGATGTAATCAGAGTTAGATTTGATTCAGTGATTTTATAAAAACAGCTAGGAAGCACAATTTAGCAGTGGGTTGCAGAGAAAAAAAATATGCTGGCAGAAAAATCCAATTGAGTGATTAAACAGCTCTTTATTTTCTGGCTTTATTTTTATGCTAACAAATTTGTTCTCTGAAAAGTGTCCACAAAGCCAAGTCTCTGATTAACACCTTTGTAAGGATGGTTTTTCACCTATTACTAAATTAAACTTGCTTCATTGGAAAGGCAGCAAGATGCATCCTCATTTCAATGTTTACTGAAATAATACAGGTTGACACCAGGAAACATTAACGCCACTGCATCCTTGCTGCTTTCTCATGTGGAAGTCTGTTTAATGTGAAAACAAGGTGATATCTAATTAGCACACAGGTAAGGAATTAAGAAAATCTTTATTTAAGGGTGAAGGTGTTTCTCACAAAATCGTTGCCCCAATGCATCATTGAAATTCAAGCTGGAAAGATGATTTTAATATATCACTTGTACATTTTGTATTGCTCTTCTGGTGACAATGTAGTTTGTTTTTGTCAATTACCATTTTAATAATAGGGTAAAGAAAATTAAGTGGATTTTTGAAAGAAAACAATACTGTCAATATACTATTAAAACAAATTAAAATGGTAAAAGTTATTGTACTTTAAGTAAAAATAAAAGAGCCAAAATATCAATCCCAGTTTTGGATTACTTTAATTAACAAACAAAAAAATGCATATAGCAGAGGATAGTTTCAATCTGCCTACCTCTGGGTTATGGGCCCAGCATGCTTCCATTGCTGTACTCTGCTGCACATGTAAGTGCAAGAGATCCTGAAGCACTCACTCATCATGGGAAAGTACCAATGTGTTTCTTCGTTGGTTGATAGAAGAAACATCTTACAAAAACTCTCCAGATTATTGACTTTTTTAAGTTTTTCTAGGAAACGTTTTAGATGAATGCTTATTAGCATTTGTCAGTATGTACTTTTAGCAAAGTGTCTCTGTGGCGCAATCAGTTAGTGTGTACGGCTATTAACCAAAAGGTTGGTGGTTCAATCCCACCCAGGGACGTAATTGACCTTGTTATCAGATTTTGGTGATCTTTAAGTAGACAAGTTAAATTTCATACCCCCTGTTATGGTGTAGGGTACCTGGCCTTCTCTGATGTAATCAGAGTTAGATTTGATTCAGTGATTTTATAAAAACAGCTAGGAAGCACAATTTAGCAGTGGGTTGCAGAGAAAAAAAATATGCTGGCAGAAAAATCCAATTGAGTGATTAAATAGCTCTTCATTTTCTGGCTTTATTTTTATGCTAACAAATTTGTTCTCTGAAAAGTGTCCACAAAGCCAAGTCTCTGATTAACACCTTTGTAAGGATGGTTTTTCACCTATTACTAAATTAAACTTGCTTCATTGGAAAGGCAGCAAGATGCATCCTCATTTCAATGTCTACTGAAATAATACAGGTTGACACCAGGAAACATTAACGCCACTGCATCCTTGCTGCTTTCTCATGTGGAAGTCTGTTTAATATGAAAACAAGGTGATATCTAATTAGCACACAGGTAAGGAATTAAGAAAATCTTTATTTAAGGGTGAAGGTGTTTCTCACAAAATCGTTGCCCCAATGCATCATTGAAATTCAAGCTGGAAAGATGATTTTAATATATCACTTGTACATTTTGTATTGCTCTTCTGGTGACAATGTAGTTTGTTTTTGTCAATTACCATTTTAATAATAGGGTAAAGAAAATGAAGTGGATTTTTGAAAGAAAACAATACTGTCAATATACTATTAAAACAAATTAAAATGGTAAAAGTTATTGTACTTTAAGTAAAAATAAAAGAGACAAAATATCAATCCCAGTTTTGGATTACTTTAATTAACAAAAAAAAAATGCATATAGCAGAGGATAGTTTCAATCTGCTTACCTCTGGGTTATGGGCCCAGCATGCTTCCATTGCAGTACTCTGCTGCACATGTAAGTTCAAGAGATCCTGAAGCACTCACTCATCATGGGAAAGTACCAATGTGTTTCTTCGTTGGTTGATGGAAGAAACATCTTACAAAAACTCTCCAGATTATTGACTTTTTAAAGTTTTTCTAGGAAACGTTTTAGATGAATGCTTATTAGCCTTTGTCAGTATGGACTTTTGCAAAGTGTCTCTGTGGCGCAATCAGTTAGTATGTACGGCTATTAACCAAGAGGTTGGTGGTTCAATCCCACCCAGGGACCTAATTGACCTTGTTATCAGATTTTGGTGATCTTTAAGTAGACAAGTCAAAATTTCAAACCCCCTGTTATGGTGTAGGGTACCTGGCCTTCTCTGATGTAATCAGAGTTAGATTTGATTCAGTGATTTTATAAAAACAGCTAGGAAGCACAATTTAGCAGTGGGTTGCAGAGAAAAAAAATATGCTGGCAGAAAAATCCAATTGAGTGATTAAACAGCTCTTTATTTTCTGGCTTTATTTTTATGCTAACAAATTTGTTCTCTGAAAAGTGTCCACAAAGCCAAGTCTCTGATTAACACCTTTGTAAGGATGGTTTTTCACCTATTACTAAATTAAACTTGCTTCATTGGAAAGGCAGCAAGATGCATCCTCATTTCAATGTTTACTGAAATAATACAGGTTGACACCAGGAAACATTAACGCCACTGCATCCTTGCTGCTTTCTCATGTGGAAGTCTGTTTAATGTGAAAACAAGGTGATATCTAATTAGCACACAGGTAAGGAATTAAGAAAATCTTTATTTAAGGGTGAAGGTGTTTCTCACAAAATCGTTGCCCCAATGCATCATTGAAATTCAAGATGGAAAGATGATTTTAATATATCACTTGTACATTTTGTATTGCTCTTCTGGTGACAATGTAGTTTGTTTTTGTCAATTACCATTTTAATAATAGGGTAAAGAAAATGAAGTGGATTTTTGAAAGAAAACAATACTGTCAATATACTATTAAAACAAATTAAAATGGTAAAAGTTATTGTACTTTAAGTAAAAATAAAAGAGACAAAATATCAATCCCAGTTTTGGATTACTTAAATTAACAAAAAAAAAATGCATATAGCAGAGGATAGTTTCAATCTGCTTACCTCTGGGTTATGGGCCCAGCATGCTTCCATTGCAGTACTCTGCTGCACATGTAAGTTCAAGAGATCCTGAAGCACTCACTCATCATGGGAAAGTACCAATGTGTTTCTTCGTTGGTTGATGGAAGAAACATCTTACAAAAACTCTCCAGATTATTGACTTTTTAAAGTTTTTCTAGGAAACGTTTTAGATGAATGCTTATTAGCCTTTGTCAGTATGGACTTTTGCAAAGTGTCTCTGTGGCGCAATCAGTTAGTATGTACGGCTATTAACCAAAAGGTTGGTGGTTCAATCCCACCCAGGGACCTAATTGACCTTGTTATCAGATTTTGGTGATCTTTAAGTAGACAAGTCAAAATTTCAAACCCCCTGTTATGGTGTAGGGTACCTGGCCTTCTCTGATGTAATCAGAGTTAGATTTGATTCAGTGATTTTATAAAAACAGCTAGGAAGCACAATTTAGCAGTGGGTTGCAGAGAAAAAAAATATGCTGGCAGAAAAATCCAATTGAGTGATTAAACAGCTCTTTATTTTCTGGCTTTATTTTTATGCTAACAAATTTGTTCTCTGAAAAGTGTCCACAAAGCCAAGTCTCTGATTAACACCTTTGTAAGGATGGTTTTTCACCTATTACTAAATTAAACTTGCTTCATTGGAAAGGCAGCAAGATGCATCCTCATTTCAATGTTTACTGAAATAATACAGGTTGACACCAGGAAACATTAACGCCACTGCATCCTTGCTGCTTTCTCATGTGGAAGTCTGTTTAATGTGAAAACAAGGTGATATCTAATTAGCACACAGGTAAGGAATTAAGAAAATCTTTATTTAAGGGTGAAGGTGTTTCTCACAAAATCGTTGCCCCAATGCATCATTGAAATTCAAGCTGGAAAGATGATTTTAATATATCACTTGTACATTTTGTATTGCTCTTCTGGTGACAATGTAGTTTGTTTTTGTCAATTACCATTTTAATAATAGGGTAAAGAAAATTAAGTGGATTTTTGAAAGAAAACAATACTGTCAATATACTATTAAAACAAATTAAAATGGTAAAAGTTATTGTACTTTAAGTAAAAATAAAAGAGCCAAAATATCAATCCCAGTTTTGGATTACTTTAATTAACAAACAAAAAAATGCATATAGCAGAGGATAGTTTCAATCTGCCTACCTCTGGGTTATGGGCCCAGCATGCTTCCATTGCTGTACTCTGCTGCACATGTAAGTGCAAGAGATCCTGAAGCACTCACTCATCATGGGAAAGTACCAATGTGTTTCTTCGTTGGTTGATAGAAGAAACATCTTACAAAAACTCTCCAGATTATTGACTTTTTTAAGTTTTTCTAGGAAACGTTTTAGATGAATGCTTATTAGCATTTGTCAGTATGTACTTTTAGCAAAGTGTCTCTGTGGCGCAATCAGTTAGTGTGTACGGCTATTAACCAAAAGGTTGGTGGTTCAATCCCACCCAGGGACGTAATTGACCTTGTTATCAGATTTTGGTGATCTTTAAGTAGACAAGTCAAATTTCATACCCCCTGTTATGGTGTAGGGTACCTGGCCTTCTCTGATGTAATCAGAGTTAGATTTGATTCAGCGATTTTATAAAAAACAGCTAGGAAGCACAATTTTACAGTGGGTTGCAGAGAAAAAAAATATGCTGGCAGAAAAATCCAATTGAGTGATTAAACAGCTCTTCATTTTCTGGCTTTATTTTTATGCTAACAAATTTGTTCTCTGAAAAGTGTCCACAAAGCCAAGTCTCTGATTAACACCTTTGTAAGGATGGTTTTTCACCTATTACTAAATTAAACTTGCTTCATTGGAAAGGCAGCAAGATGCATCCTCATTTCAATGTCTACTGAAATAATACAGGTTGACACCAGGAAACATTAACGCCACTGCATCCTTGCTGCTTTCTCGTGTGGAAGTCTGTTTAATGTGAAAACAAGGTGATATCTAATTAGCACACAGGTAAGGAATTACGAAAATCTTTATTTAAGGGTGAAGATGTTTCTCACAAAATTGTTGCCCCAATGCATCATTGAAATTCAAGCTGGAAAGATGATTTTAATATATCACTTGTACATTTTGTATTGCTCTTCTGGTGACAATGTAGTTTTTTTGTCAATTACCATTTTAATAACAGGGTAAAGAAAATTAAGTGGATTTTTGAAAGAAAACTATACTGTCAATATACTATTAAAACAAATTAAAATGGTAAAAGTTATTGTACTTTAAGTAAAAATAAAAGAGCAAAAATATCAATCCCAGTTTTGATTACTTAAATTAACAAAAAAAATGCATATAGCAAAGGATAGTTTCAATCTGCCTACCTCTGGGTTATGGGTCCAGCATGCTTCCATTGCAGTACTCTGCTGCCCATGTAAGTGCAAGAGATCCTGAAGCACTCACTCATCATGGGAAAGTACCAATGTGTTTATTCGTTGGTTGATGGAAGAAACATCTTACAAAAACTCTCCAGATTATTGATTTTTTAATGTTTTTCTAGGAAACGTTCTAGATGTATGCTTATTAGCCTTTGTCAGGATGGACTTTTTGCAAAGTGTCTCTGTGGCGCAATCGGTTAGTGTGTTTGGCTATTAACCAAAAGGTTGGTGGTTCAATCCCACCCAGGGATGTAATTAACCTTGTGATCAGATTTTGGTGATATTTAAGTAGACAAGTCAAAATTTCAAACCTCCTCTTATGGTGTAGGGTACATGGCCTTCTCTGATGTAATCAGAGTTAGATTTGATTCAGTGATTTTATAAAAAACAGCTAGAAAGCACAATTTAGCAGTGGGTTGCAGAGAAAAAAAATATGCTGGCAGAAAAATCCAATCGAGTGATTAAACAGCTCATCATTTTCTGGCTTTATTTTTATGCTAACAAATTTGTTCTCTGAAAAGTGTCCACAAAGCCAAGTCTCTGATTAACACCTTTGTAAGGATGGTTTTTCACCTATTACTAAATTAAACTTGCTTCATTGGAAAGGCAGCAAGATGCATCCTCATTTCAATGTCTACTGAAATAATACAAGTTGACACCAGGAAACATTAACGCCACTGCATCCTTGCTGCTTTCTCATGTGGAAGTCTGTTTAATGTGAAAACAAGGTGATATATAATTAGCACACAGGTAAGGAATTAAGAAAATCTTTATTTAAGGGTGAAGATGTTTCTCACAAAATTGTTGACCCAATGCATCATTGAAATTCAAGCTGGAAAGATGATTTTAATATATCACTTGTACATTTTGTATTGCTCTTCTGGTGACAATGTAGTTTGTTTTTGTCAATTACCATTTTAATAATAGGGTAAAGAAAATTAAGTGGATTTTTGAAAGAAAACAATACTGTCAATATACTATTAAAACAAATTAAAATGGTAAAAGTTATTGTACTTTAAGTAAAAATAAAAGAGACAAAATATCAATCCCAGTTTTGGATTACTTTAATTAACAAAAAAAAAATGCATATAGCAGAGGATAGTTTCAATCTGCTTACCTCTGGGTTATGGGCCCAGCATGCTTCCATTGCAGTACTCTGCTGCACATGTAAGTTCAAGAGATCCTGAAGCACTCACTCATCATGGGAAAGTACCAATGTGTTTCTTCGTTGGTTGATGGAAGAAACATCTTACAAAAACTCTCCAGATTATTGACTTTTTAAAGTTTTTCTAGGAAACGTTTTAGATGAATGCTTATTAGCCTTTGTCAGTATGGACTTTTGCAAAGTGTCTCTGTGGCGCAATCAGTTAGTATGTACGGCTATTAACCAAAAGGTTGGTGGTTCAATCCCACCCAGGGACCTAATTGACCTTGTTATCAGATTTTGGTGATCTTTAAGTAGACAAGTCAAAATTTCAAACCCCCTGTTATGGTGTAGGGTACCTGGCCTTCTCTGATGTAATCAGAGTTAGATTTGATTCAGTGATTTTATAAAAACAGCTAGGAAGCACAATTTAGCAGTGGGTTGCAGAGAAAAAAAATATGCTGGCAGAAAAATCCAATTGAGTGATTAAACAGCTCTTTATTTTCTGGCTTTATTTTTATGCTAACAAATTTGTTCTCTGAAAAGTGTCCACAAAGCCAAGTCTCTGATTAACACCTTTGTAAGGATGGTTTTTCACCTATTACTAAATTAAACTTGCTTCATTGGAAAGGCAGCAAGATGCATCCTCATTTCAATGTCTACTGAAATAATACAGGTTGACACCAGGAAACATTAACGCCACTGCATCCTTGCTGCTTTCTCATGTGGAAGTCTGTTTAATGTGAAAACAAGGTGATATCTAATTAGCACACAGGTAAGGAATTAAGAAAATCTTTATTTAAGGGTGAAGGTGTTTCTCACAAAATCGTTGCCCCAATGCATCATTGAAATTCAAGCTGGAAAGATGATTTTAATATATCACTTGTACATTTTGTATTGCTCTTCTGGTGACAATGTAGTTTGTTTTTGTCAATTACCATTTTAATAATAGGGTAAAGAAAATTAAGTGGATTTTTGAAAGAAAACAATACTGTCAATATACTATTAAAACAAATTAAAATGGTAAAAGTTATTGTACTTTAAGTAAAAATAAAAGAGCCAAAATATCAATCCCAGTTTTGGATTACTTTAATTAACAAACAAAAAAATGCATATAGCAGAGGATAGTTTCAATCTGCCTACCTCTGGGTTATGGGCCCAGCATGCTTCCATTGCTGTACTCTGCTGCACATGTAAGTGCAAGAGATCCTGAAGCACTCACTCATCATGGGAAAGTACCAATGTGTTTCTTCGTTGGTTGATAGAAGAAACATCTTACAAAAACTCTCCAGATTATTGACTTTTTTAAGTTTTTCTAGGAAACGTTTTAGATGAATGCTTATTAGCATTTGTCAGTATGTACTTTTAGCAAAGTGTCTCTGTGGCGCAATCAGTTAGTGTGTACGGCTATTAACCAAAAGGTTGGTGGTTCAATCCCACCCAGGGACGTAATTGACCTTGTTATCAGATTTTGGTGATCTTTAAGTAGACAAGTCAAATTTCATACCCCCTGTTATGGTGTAGGGTACCTGGCCTTCTCTGATGTAATCAGAGTTAGATTTGATTCAGTGATTTTATAAAAACATCTAGGAAGCACAATTTAGCAGTGGGTTGCAGAGAAAAAGAAATATGCTGGCAAAAAAACCAAATTGCGTGATTAAACAGCTCTTCATTTTCTGGCTTTATTTTTATGCTAACAAATTTGTTCTCTGAAAAGTGTCCACAAAGCCAAGTCTCTGATTAACACCTTTGTAAGGATGGTTTTTCACCTATTACTAAATTAAACTTGCTTCATTGGAAAGGCAGCAAGATGCATCCTCATTTCAATGTCTACTGAAATAATACAAGTTGACACCAGGAAACATTAACGCCACTGCATCCTTGCTGCTTTCTCATGTGGAAGTCTGTTTAATATGAAAACAAGGTGATATCTAATTAGCACACAGGTAAGGAATTAAGAAAATCTTTATTTAAGGGTGAAGATGTTTCTCACAAAATCGTTGCCCCAATGCATCATTGAAATTCAAGCTGGAAAGATGATTTTAATATATCACTTGTACATTTTGTATTGCTCTTCTGGTGACAATGTAGTTTGTTTTTGTCAATTACCATTTTAATAATAGGGTAAAGAAAATGAAGTGGATTTTTGAAAGAAAACAATACTGTCAATATACTATTAAAACAAATTAAAATGGTAAAAGTTATTGTACTTTAAGTAAAAATAAAAGAGACAAAATATCAATCCCAGTTTTGGATTACTTTAATTAACAAAAAAAATGCATATAGCAGAGGATAGTTTCAATCTGCCTACCTCTGGGTTATGGGCCCAGCATGCTTCCATTGCAGTACTCTGCTGCACATGTAAGTGCAAGAGATCCTGAAGCACTCACTCATCATGGGAAAGTACCAATGTGTTTCTTCGTTGGTTGATGGAAGAAACATCTTACAAAAACTCTCCAGATTATTGACTTTTTAAAGTTTTTCTAGGAAACGTTTTAGATGAATGCTTATTAGCCTTTGTCAGTATGGACTTTTGCAAAGTGTCTCTGTGGCGCAATCAGTTAGTTTGTACGGCTATTAACCATAAGGTTGGTGGTTCAATCCCACCCAGGGACCTAATTGACCTTGTTATCAGATTTTGGTGATCTTTAAGTAGACAAGTCAAAATTTCAAACTCCCTGTTATGGTGTAGGGTACCTGGCCTTCTCTGATGTAATCAGAGTTAGATTTGATTCAGTGATTTCATAAAAACATCTAGGAAGCACAATTTAGCAGTGGGTTGCAGAGAAAAAGAAATATGCTGGCAAAAAAATCAAATTGCGTGATTAAACAGCTCTTTATTTTCTGGCTTTATTTTTATGCTAACAAATTTGTTCTCTGAAAAGTGTCCACAAAGCCAAGTCTCTGATTAACACCTTTGTAAGGATGGTTTTTCACCTATTACTAAATTAAACTTGCTTCATTGGAAAGGCAGCAAGATGCATCCTCATTTCAATGTCTACTGAAATAATACAGGTTGACACCAGGAAACATTAACGCCACTGCATCCTTGCTGCTTTCTCATGTGGAAGTCTGTTTAATGTGAAAACAAGGTGATATCTAATTAGCACACAGGTAAGGAATTAAGAAAATCTTTATTTAAGGGTGAAGATGTTTCTCACAAAATTGTTGACCCAATGCATCATTGAAATTCAAGCTGGAAAGATGATTTTAATATATCACTTGTACATTTTGTATTGCTCTTCTGGTGACAATGTAGTTTTTTTTGTCAATTACCATTTTAATAATAGGGTAAAGAAAATTAAGTGGATTTTTGAAAGAAAACTATACTGTCAATATACTATTAAAACAAATTAAAAATGGTAAAAGTTATTGTACTTTAAGTAAAAATAAAAGAGAAAAAATATCAATCCCAGTTTTGATTACTTAAATTAACAAAAAAAAATGCATATAGCAAAGGATAGTTTCAATCTGCCTACCTCTGGGTTATGGGTCCAGCATGCTTCCATTGCAGTACTCTGCTGCACATGTAAGTGCAAGAGATCCTGAAGCACTCACTCATCATGGGAAAGTACCAATGTGTTTATTCATTGGTTGATGGAAGAAACATCTTACAAAAACTCTCCAGATTATTGATTTTTTAATGTTTTTCTAGGAAACGTTCTAGATGTATGCTTATTAGCCTTTGTCAGTATGTACTGTTTGCAAAGTGTCTCGGTGGCGCAATCGGTTAGTGTGTTCGGCTATTAACCAAAAGTTTGGTGGTTCAATCCCACCCAGGGACATAATTGACCTTGTGATCACATTTTGGTGATATTTAAGTAGACAAGTCAAAATTTCAAACCCCCTCTTATTGTGTAGGGTACCTGGCCTTCTCTGATGTAATCAGAGTTAGATTTGATTCAGTGATTTTATAAAAAACAGCTAGGAAGCACAATTTAGCAGTGGGTTGCAGAGAAAAAAAATATGCTGGCAGAAAAATCCAATTGAGTGATTAAACAGCTCTTCATTTTCTGGCTTTATTTTTATGCTAACAAATTTGTTCTCTGAAAAGTGTCCACAAAGCCAAGTCTCTGATTAACACCTTTGTAAGGATGGTTTTTCACCTATTACTAAATTAAACTTGCTTCATTGGAAAGGCAGCAAGATGCATCCTCATTTCAATGTCTACTGAAATAATACAGGTTGACACCAGGAAACATTAACGCCACTGCATCCTTGCTGCTTTCTCGTGTGGAAGTCTGTTTAATGTGAAAACAAGGTGATATCTAATTAGCACACAGGTAAGGAATTACGAAAATCTTTATTTAAGGGTGAAGATGTTTCTCACAAAATTGTTGCCCCAATGCATCATTGAAATTCAAGCTGGAAAGATGATTTTAATATATCACTTGTACATTTTGTATTGCTCTTCTGGTGACAATGTAGTTTTTTTGTCAATTACCATTTTAATAACAGGGTAAAGAAAATTAAGTGGATTTTTGAAAGAAAACTATACTGTCAATATACTATTAAAACAAATTAAAATGGTAAAAGTTATTGTACTTTAAGTAAAAATAAAAGAGCAAAAATATCAATCCCAGTTTTGATTACTTAAATTAACAAAAAAAATGCATATAGCAAAGGATAGTTTCAATCTGCCTACCTCTGGGTTATGGGTCCAGCATGCTTCCATTGCAGTACTCTGCTGCCCATGTAAGTGCAAGAGATCCTGAAGCACTCACTCATCATGGGAAAGTACCAATGTGTTTATTCGTTGGTTGATGGAAGAAACATCTTACAAAAACTCTCCAGATTATTGATTTTTTAATGTTTTTCTAGGAAACGTTCTAGATGTATGCTTATTAGCCTTTGTCAGGATGTACTTTTTGCAAAGTGTCTCTGTGGCGCAATCGGTTAGTGTGTTTGGCTATTAACCAAAAGGTTGGTGGTTCAATCCCACCCAGGGATGTAATTAACCTTGTGATCAGATTTTGGTGATATTTAAGTAGACAAGTCAAAATTTCAAACCTCCTCTTATGGTGTAGGGTACATGGCCTTCTCTGATGTAATCAGAGTTAGATTTGATTCAGTGATTTTATAAAAAACAGCTAGGAAGCACAATTTAGCAGTGGGTTGCAGAGAAAAAAAATATGCTGGCAGAAAAATCCAATTGAGTGATTAAACAGCTCTTTATTTTCTGGCTTTATTTTTATGCTAACAAATTTGTTCTCTGAAAAGTGTCCACAAAGCCAAGTCTCTGATTAACACCTTTGTAAGGATGGTTTTTCACCTATTACTAAATTAAACTTGCTTCATTGGAAAGGCAGCAAGATGCATCCTCATTTCAATGTCTACTGAAATAATACAGGTTGACACCAGGAAACATTAACGCCACTGCATCCTTGCTGCTTTCTCATGTGGAAGTCTGTTTAATGTGAAAACAAGGTGATATCTAATTAGCACACAGGTAAGGAATTAAGAAAATCTTTATTTAAGGGTGAAGGTGTTTCTCACAAAATCGTTGCCCCAATGCATCATTGAAATTCAAGCTGGAAAGATGATTTTAATATATCACTTGTACATTTTGTATTGCTCTTCTGGTGACAATGTAGTTTGTTTTTGTCAATTACCATTTTAATAATAGGGTAAAGAAAATTAAGTGGATTTTTGAAAGAAAACAATACTGTCAATATACTATTAAAACAAATTAAAATGGTAAAAGTTATTGTACTTTAAGTAAAAATAAAAGAGCCAAAATATCAATCCCAGTTTTGGATTACTTTAATTAACAAACAAAAAAATGCATATAGCAGAGGATAGTTTCAATCTGCCTACCTCTGGGTTATGGGCCCAGCATGCTTCCATTGCTGTACTCTGCTGCACATGTAAGTGCAAGAGATCCTGAAGCACTCACTCATCATGGGAAAGTACCAATGTGTTTCTTCGTTGGTTGATAGAAGAAACATCTTACAAAAACTCTCCAGATTATTGACTTTTTTAAGTTTTTCTAGGAAACGTTTTAGATGAATGCTTATTAGCATTTGTCAGTATGTACTTTTAGCAAAGTGTCTCTGTGGCGCAATCAGTTAGTGTGTACGGCTATTAACCAAAAGGTTGGTGGTTCAATCCCACCCAGGGACGTAATTGACCTTGTTATCAGATTTTGGTGATCTTTAAGTAGACAAGTCAAATTTCATACCCCCTGTTATGGTGTAGGGTACCTGGCCTTCTCTGATGTAATCAGAGTTAGATTTGATTCAGTGATTTTATAAAAACATCTAGGAAGCACAATTTAGCAGTGGGTTGCAGAAAAAAAGAAATATGCTGGCAAAAAAACCAAATTGCGTGATTAAACAGCTCTTCATTTTCTGGCTTTATTTTTATGCTAACAAATTTGTTCTCTGAAAAGTGTCCACAAAGCCAAGTCTCTGATTAACACCTTTGTAAGGATGGTTTTTCACCTATTACTAAATTAAACTTGCTTCATTGGAAAGGCAGCAAGATGCATCCTCATTTCAATGTCTACTGAAATAATACAAGTTGACACCAGGAAACATTAACGCCACTGCATCCTTGCTGCTTTCTCATGTGGAAGTCTGTTTAATATGAAAACAAGGTGATATCTAATTAGCACACAGGTAAGGAATTAAGAAAATCTTTATTTAAGGGTGAAGATGTTTCTCACAAAATCGTTGCCCCAATGCATCATTTAAATTCAAGCTGGAAAGATGATTTTAATATATCACTTGTACATTTTGTATTGCTCTTCTGGTGACAATGTAGTTTGTTTTTGTCAATTACCATTTTAATAATAGGGTAAAGAAAATGAAGTGGATTTTTGAAAGAAAACAATACTGTCAATATACTATTAAAACAAATTAAAATGGTAAAAGTTATTGTACTTTAAGTAAAAATAAAAGAGACAAAATATCAATCCCAGTTTTGGATTACTTTAATTAACAAAAAAAATGCATATAGCAGAGGATAGTTTCAATCTGCCTACCTCTGGGTTATGGGCCCAGCATGCTTCCATTGCAGTACTCTGCTGCACATGTAAGTGCAAGAGATCCTGAAGCACTCACTCATCATGGGAAAGTACCAATGTGTTTCTTCGTTGGTTGATGGAAGAAACATCTTACAAAAACTCTCCAGATTATTGACTTTTTAAAGTTTTTCTAGGAAACGTTTTAGATGAATGCTTATTAGCCTTTGTCAGTATGGACTTTTGCAAAGTGTCTCTGTGGCGCAATCAGTTAGTTTGTACGGCTATTAACCATAAGGTTGGTGGTTCAATCCCACCCAGGGACCTAATTGACCTTGTTATCAGATTTTGGTGATCTTTAAGTAGACAAGTCAAAATTTCAAACTCCCTGTTATGGTGTAGGGTACCTGGCCTTCTCTGATGTAATCAGAGTTAGATTTGATTCAGTGATTTCATAAAAACAGCTAGGAAGCACAATTTAGCAGTGGGTTGCAGAGAAAAAAAATATGCTGGCAGAAAAATCCAATCGAGTGATTAAACAGCTCTTCATTTTCTGGCTTTATTTTTATGCTAACAAATTTGTTCTCTGAAAAGTGTCCACAAAGCCAAGTCTCTGATTAACACCTTTGTAAGGATGGTTTTTCACCTATTACTAAATTAAACTTGCTTCATTGGAAAGGCAGCAAGATGCATCCTCATTTCAATGTCTACTGAAATAATACAGGTTGACACCAGGAAACATTAACGCCACTGCATCCTTGCTGCTTTCTCATGTGGAAGTCTGTTTAATATGAAAACAAGGTGATATCTAATTAGCACACAGGTAAGGAATTAAGAAAATCTTTATTTAAGGGTGAAGATGTTTCTCACAAAATCGTTGCCCCAATGCATCATTGAAATTCAAGCTGGAAAGATGATTTTAATATATCACTTGTACATTTTGTATTGCTCTTCTGGTGACAATGTAGTTTTTTTGTCAATTACCATTTTAATAACAGGGTAAAGAAAATTAAGTGGATTTTTGAAAGAAAACTATACTGTCAATATACTATTAAAACAAATTAAAATGGTAAAAGTTATTGTACTTTAAGTAAAAATAAAAGAGCAAAAATATCAATCCCAGTTTTGATTACTTAAATTAACAAAAAAAATGCATATAGCAAAGGATAGTTTCAATCTGCCTACCTCTGGGTTATGGGTCCAGCATGCTTCCATTGCAGTACTCTGCTGCCCATGTAAGTGCAAGAGATCCTGAAGCACTCACTCATCATGGGAAAGTACCAATGTGTTTATTCGTTGGTTGATGGAAGAAACATCTTACAAAAACTCTCCAGATTATTGATTTTTTAATGTTTTTCTAGGAAACGTTCTAGATGTATGCTTATTAGCCTTTGTCAGTATGTACTTTTTGCAAAGTGTCTCTGTGGCGCAATCGGTTAGTGTGTTTGGCTATTAACCAAAAGGTTGGTGGTTCAATCCCACCCAGGGACGTAATTAACCTTGTGATCAGATTTTGGTGATATTTAAGTAGACAAGTAAAAATTTCAAACCTCCTCTTATGGTGTAGGGTACATGGCCTTCTCTGATGTAATCAGAGTTAGATTTGATTCAGTGATTTTATAAAAAACAGCTAGGAAGCACAATTTAGCAGTGGGTTGCAGAGAAAAAAAATATGCTGGCAGAAAAATCCAATTGAGTGATTAAACAGCTCTTCATTTTCTGGCTTTATTTTTATGCTAACAAATTTGTTCTCTGAAAAGTGTCCACAAAGCCAAGTCTCTGATTAACACCTTTGTAAGGATGGTTTTTCACCTATTACTAAATTAAACTTGCTTCATTGGAAAGGCAGCAAGATGCATCCTCATTTCAATGTCTACTGAAATAATACAAGTTGACACCAGGAAACATTAACGCCACTGCATCCTTGCTGCTTTCTCATGTGGAAGTCTGTTTAATGTGAAAACAAGGTGATATCTAATTAGCACACAGGTAAGGAATTAAGAAAATCTTTATTTAAGGGTGAAGATGTTTCTCACAAAATCGTTGCCCCAATGCATCATTGAAATTCAAGCTGGAAAGATGATTTTAATATATCACTTGTACATTTTGTATTGCTCTTCTGGTGACAATGTAGTTTTTTTGTCAATTACCATTTTAATAACAGGGTAAAGAAAATTAAGTGGATTTTTGAAAGAAAACTATACTGTCAATATACTATTAAAACAAATTAAAATGGTAAAAGTTATTGTACTTTAAGTAAAAATAAAAGAGCAAAAATATCAATCCCAGTTTTGATTACTTAAATTAACAAAAAAAATGCATATAGCAAAGGATAGTTTCAATCTGCCTACCTCTGGGTTATGGGTCCAGCATGCTTCCATTGCAGTACTCTGCTGCCCATGTAAGTGCAAGAGATCCTGAAGCACTCACTCATCAAGGGAAAGTACCAATGTGTTTATTCGTTGGTTGATGGAAGAAACATCTTACAAAAACTCTCCAGATTATTGATTTTTTAATGTTTTTCTAGGAAACGTTCTAGATGTATGCTTATTAGCCTTTGTCAGTATGTACTTTTTGCAAAGTGTCTCTGTGGCGCAATCGGTTAGTGTGTTTGGCTATTAACCAAAAGGTTGGTGGTTCAATCCCACCCAGGGACGTAATTAACCTTGTGATCAGATTTTGGTGATATTTAAGTAGACAAGTCAAAATTTCAAACCTCCTCTTATGGTGTAGGGTACATGGCCTTCTCTGATGTAATCAGAGTTAGATTTGATTCAGTGATTTTATAAAAAACAGCTAGGAAGCACAATTTAGCAGTGGGTTGCAGAGAAAAAAAATATGCTGGCAGAAAAATCCAATTGAGTGATTAAACAGCTCTTCATTTTCTGGCTTTATTTTTATGCTAACAAATTTGTTCTCTGAAAAGTGTCCACAAAGCCAAGTCTCTGATTAACACCTTTGTAAGGATGGTTTTTCACCTATTACTAAATTAAACTTGCTTCATTGGAAAGGCAGCAAGATGCATCCTCATTTCAATGTCTACTGAAATAATACAAGTTGACACCAGGAAACATTAACGCCACTGCATCCTTGCTGCTTTCTCATGTGGAAGTCTGTTTAATGTGAAAACAAGGTGATATCTAATTAGCACACAGGTAAGGAATTAAGAAAATCTTTATTTAAGGGTGAAGATGTTTCTCACAAAATCGTTGCCCCAATGCATCATTGAAATTCAAGCTGGAAAGATGATTTTAATATATCACTTGTACATTTTGTATTGCTCTTCTGGTGACAATGTAGTTTGTTTTTGTCAATTACCATTTAATAATAGGGTAAAGAAAATTAAGTGGATTTTTGAAAGACAACAATACTGTCAATATACTATTAAAACAAATTAAAATGGTAAAAGTTATTGTACTTTAAGTAAAAATAAAAGAGCCAAAATATCAATCCCAGTTTTGGATTACTTTAATTAACAAAAAAAAAAAGCATACAGCAGAGGATAGTTTCAATCTGCCTACCTCTGGGTT
Organism: Pseudophryne corroboree; assembly: GCF_028390025.1. Lineage (NCBI taxonomy): Eukaryota > Metazoa > Chordata > Amphibia > Anura > Myobatrachidae > Pseudophryne > Pseudophryne corroboree. Next base: position 236,499 of record NW_026970032.1, read on the forward strand.
ATGGGTCCAGCATGCTTCCATTGCTGTACTCTGCTGCACATGTAAGTGCAAGAGATCCTGAAGCACTCACTCATCACGGGAAAGTACCAATGTGTTTCTTCGTTGGTTGATGGAAGAAACATCTTACAAAAATTCTCCAGATTATTGACTTTTTAAAGTTTTGCTAGGAAACGTTTTAGATGAATGCTTATTAGCCTTTGTCAGTATGGACTTTTGCAAGGTGTCTCTGTGGCGCAATCAGTTAGTATGTACGGCTATTAACCAAAAGGTTGGTGGTTCAATCCCACCCAGGGACCTAATTGACCTTGTTATCAGATTTTGGTGATCTTTAAGTAGACAAGTCAAAATTTCAAACCCCCTGTTATGGTGTAGGGTACTTGGCCTTCTCTGATGTAAACAGAGTTAGATTTGATTCAGTGATTTTATAAAAACATCTAGGAAGCACAATTTAGCAGTGGGTTGCAGAGAAAAAAAATATGCTGGCAGAAAAATCCAATTGAGTGATTAAACAGCTCTTTATTTTCTGGCTTTATTTTTATGCTAACAAATTTGTTCTCTGAAAAGTGTCCACAAAGCCAAGTCTCTGATTAACACCTTTGTAAGGATGGTTTTTCACCTATTACTAAATTAAACTTGCTTCATTGGAAAGGCAGCAAGATGCATCCTCATTTCAATGTCTACTGAAATAATACAGGTTGACACCAGGAAACATTAACGCCACTGCATCCTTGCTGCTTTCTCATGTGGAAGTCTGTTTAATATGAAAACAAGGTGATATCTAATTAGCACACAGGTAAGGAATTAAGAAAATCTTTATTTAAGGGTGAAGATGTTTCTCACAAAATCGTTGCCCCAATGCATCATTGAAATTCAAGCTGGAAAGATGATTTTAATATATCACTTGTACATTTTGTATTGCTCTTCTGGTGACAATGTAGTTTGTTTTTGTCAATTACCATTTTAATAATAGGGTAAAGAAAATGAAGTGGATTTTTGAAAGAAAACAATACTGTCAATATACTATTAAAACAAATTAAAATGGTAAAAGTTATTGTACTTTAAGTAAAAATAAAAGAGACAAAATATCAATCCCAGTTTTGGATTACTTTAATTAACAAAAAAAAAATGCATATAGCAGAAGATAGTTTCAATCTGCTTACCTCTGGGTTATGGGTCCAGCATGCTTCCATTGCAGTACTCTGCTGCACATGTAAGTTCAAGAGATCCTGAAGCACTCACTCATCATGGGAAAGTACCAATGTGTTTCTTCGTTGGTTGATGGAAGAAACATCTTACAAAAACTCTCCAGATTATTGACTTTTTAAAGTTTTTCTAGGAAACGTTTTAGATGAATGCTTATTAGCCTTTGTCAGTATGGACTTTTGCAAAGTGTCTCTGTGGCGCAATCAGTTAGTATGTATGGCTATTAACCAAAAGGTTGGTGGTTCAATCCCACCCAGGGACCTAATTGACCTTGTTATCAGATTTTGGTGATCTTTAAGTAGACAAGTCAAAATTTCAAACCCCCTGTTATGGTGTAGGGTACCTGGCCTTCTCTGATGTAATCAGAGTTAGATTTGATTCAGTGATTTTATAAAAACAGCTAGGAAGCACAATTTAGCAGTGGGTTGCAGAGAAAAAAAATATGCTGTCAGAAAAATCCAATTGAGTGATTAAACAGCTCTTTATTTTCTGGCTTTATTTTTATGCTAACAAATTTGTTCTCTGAAAAGTGTCCACAAAGCCTAGTCTCTGATTAACACCTTTGTAAGGATGGTTTTTCACCTATTACTAAATTAAACTTGCTTCATTGGAAAGGCAGCAAGATGCATCCTCATTTCAATGTTTACTGAAATAATACAGGTTGACACCAGGAAACATTAACGCCACTGCATCCTTGCTGCTTTCTCATGTGGAAGTCTGTTTAATGTGAAAACAAGGTGATATCTAATTAGCACACAGGTAAGGAATTAAGAAAATCTTTATTTAAGGGTGAAGGTGTTTCTCACAAAATCGTTGCCCCAATGCATCATTGAAATTCAAGCTGGAAAGATGATTTTAATATATCACTTGTACATTTTGTATTGCTCTTCTGGTGACAATGTAGTTTGTTTTTGTCAATTACCATTTTAATAATAGGGTAAAGAAAATTAAGTGGATTTTTGAAAGAAAACAATACTGTCAATATACTATTAAAACAAATTAAAATGGTAAAAGTTATTGTACTTTAAGTAAAAATAAAAGAGCCAAAATATCAATCCCAGTTTTGGATTACTTTAATTAACAAACAAAAAAATGCATATAGCAGAGGATAGTTTCAATCTGCCTACCTCTGGGTTATGGGCCCAGCATGCTTCCATTGCTGTACTCTGCTGCACATGTAAGTGCAAGAGATCCTGAAGCACTCACTCATCATGGGAAAGTACCAATGTGTTTCTTCGTTGGTTGATAGAAGAAACATCTTACAAAAACTCTCCAGATTATTGACTTTTTTAAGTTTTTCTAGGAAACGTTTTAGATGAATGCTTATTAGCATTTGTCAGTATGTACTTTTAGCAAAGTGTCTCTGTGGCGCAATCAGTTAGTGTGTACGGCTATTAACCAAAAGGTTGGTGGTTCAATCCCACCCAGGGACGTAATTGACCTTGTTATCAGATTTTGGTGATCTTTAAGTAGACAAGTCAAATTTCATACCCCCTGTTATGGTGTAGGGTACCTGGCCTTCTCTGATGTAATCAGAGTTAGATTTGATTCAGTGATTTTATAAAAACATCTAGGAAGCACAATTTAGCAGTGGGTTGCAGAGAAAAAGAAATATGCTGGCAAAAAAACCAAATTGCGTGATTAAACAGCTCTTCATTTTCTGGCTTTATTTTTATGCTAACAAATTTGTTCTCTGAAAAGTGTCCACAAAGCCAAGTCTCTGATTAACACCTTTGTAGGGATGGTTTTTCACCTATTACTAAATTAAACTTGCTTCATTGGAAAGGCAGCAAGATGTATCCTCATTTCAATGTCTACAGAAATAATACAGGTTGACACCAGGAAACATTAATGCCACTGCACCCTTGCTGCTTTCTCATGTGGAAGTCTGTTTAATGTGAAAACAAGGTGATATCTAATTAGCACACAGGTAAGGAATTAAGAAAATCTTTATTTAAGGGTGAAGATGTTTCTCACAAAATCGTTGCCCCAATGCATCATTGAAATTCAAGCTGGAAAGATGATTTTAATATATCACTTGTACATTTTGTATTGCTCTTCTGGTGACAATGTAGTTTGTTTTTGTCAATTACCATTTTAATAATAGGGTAAAGAAAATGAAGTGGATTTTTGAAAGAAAACAATACTGTCAATATACTATTAAAACAAATTAAAATGGTAAAAGTTATTGTACTTTAAGTAAAAATAAAAGAGACAAAATATCAATCCCAGTTTTGGATTACTTTAATTAACAAAAAAAAATGCATATAGCAGAGGATAGTTTCAATCTGCCTACCTCTGGGTTATGGGCCCAGCATGCTTCCATTGTAGTACTCTGCTGCACATGTAAGTGCAAGAGATCCTGAAGCACTCACTCATCATGGGAAAGTACCAATGTGTTTCTTCGTTGGTTGATGGAAGAAACATCTTACAAAAACTCTCCAGATTATTGACTTTTTAAAGTTTTTCTAGGAAACGTTTTAGATGAATGCTTATTAGCCTTTGTCAGTATAGACTTTTGCAAAGTGTCTCTGTGGCGCAATCAGTTAGTATGTACGGCTATTAACCATAAGGTTGGTGGTTCAATCCCACCCAGGGACCTAATTGACCTTGTTATCAGATTTTGGTGATCTTTAAGTAGACAAGTCAAAATTTCAAACCCCCTGTTATGGTGTAGGGTACCTGGCCTTCTCTGATGTAATCAGAGTTAGATTTGATTCAGTGATTTTATAAAAACAGCTAGGAAGCACAATTTAGCAGTGGGTTGCAGAGAAAAAAAATATGCTGGCAGAAAAATCCAATTGAGTGATTAAATAGCTCTTCATTTTCTGGCTTTATTTTTATGCTAACAAATTTGTTCTCTGAAAAGTGTCCACAAAGCCAAGTCTCTGATTAACACCTTTGTAAGGATGGTTTTTCACCTATTACTAAATTAAACTTGCTTCATTGGAAAGGCAGCAAGATGCATCCTCATTTCAATGTCTACTGAAATAATACAGGTTGACACCAGGAAACATTAACGCCACTGCATCCTTGCTGCTTTCTCATGTGGAAGTCTGTTTAATATGAAAACAAGGTGATATCTAATTAGCACACAGGTAAGGAATTAAGAAAATCTTTATTTAAGGGTGAAGATGTTTCTCACAAAATCGTTGCCCCAATGCATCATTGAAATTCAAGCTGGAAAGATGATTTTAATATATCACTTGTACATTTTGTATTGCTCTTCTGGTGACAATGTAGTTTGTTTTTGTCAATTACCATTTTAATAATAGGGTAAAGAAAATGAAGTGGATTTTTGAAAGAAAACAATACTGTCAATATACTATTAAAACAAATTAAAATGGAAAAAGTTATTGTACTTTAAGTAAAAATAAAAGAGACAAAATATCAATCCCAGTTTTGGATTACTTTAATTAACAAAAAAAAAATGCATATAGCAGAGGATAGTTTCAATCTGCTTACCTCTGGGTTATGGGCCCAGCATGCTTCCATTGCAGTACTCTGCTGCACATGTAAGTTCAAGAGATCCTGAAGCACTCACTCATCATGGGAAAGTACCAATGTGTTTCTTCGTTGGTTGATGGAAGAAACATCTTACAAAAACTCTCCAGATTATTGACTTTTTAAAGTTTTTCTAGGAAACGTTTTAGATGAATGCTTATTAGCCTTTGTCAGTATGGACTTTTGCAAAGTGTCTCTGTGGCGCAATCAGTTAGTATGTACGGCTATTAACCAAAAGGTTGGTGGTTCAATCCCACCCAGGGACCTAATTGACCTTGTTATCAGATTTTGGTGATCTTTAAGTAGACAAGTCAAAATTTCAAACCCCCTGTTATGGTGTAGGGTACCTGGCCTTCTCTGATGTAATCAGAGTTAGATTTGATTCAGTGATTTTATAAAAACAGCTAGGAAGCACAATTTAGCAGTGGGTTGCAGAGAAAAAAAATATGCTGGCAGAAAAATCCAATTGAGTGATTAAACAGCTCTTTATTTTCTGGCTTTATTTTTATGCTAACAAATTTGTTCTCTGAAAAGTGTCCACAAAGCCAAGTCTCTGATTAACACCTTTGTAAGGATGGTTTTTCACCTATTACTAAATTAAACTTGCTTCATTGGAAAGGCAGCAAGATGCATCCTCATTTCAATGTTTACTGAAATAATACAGGTTGACACCAGGAAACATTAACGCCACTGCATCCTTGCTGCTTTCTCATGTGGAAGTCTGTTTAATGTGAAAACAAGGTGATATCTAATTAGCACACAGGTAAGGAATTAAGAAAATCTTTATTTAAGGGTGAAGGTGTTTCTCACAAAATCGTTGCCCCAATGCATCATTGAAATTCAAGCTGGAAAGATGATTTTAATATATCACTTGTACATTTTGTATTGCTCTTCTGGTGACAATGTAGTTTGTTTTTGTCAATTACCATTTTAATAATAGGGTAAAGAAAATTAAGTGGATTTTTGAAAGAAAACAATACTGTCAATATACTATTAAAACAAATTAAAATGGTAAAAGTTATTGTACTTTAAGTAAAAATAAAAGAGCCAAAATATCAATCCCAGTTTTGGATTACTTTAATTAACAAACAAAAAAATGCATATAGCAGAGGATAATTTCAATCTGCCTACCTCTGGGTTATGGGCCCAGCATGCTTCCATTGCTGTACTCTGCTGCACATGTAAGTGCAAGAGATTCTGAAGCACTCACTCATCATGGGAAAGTACCAATGTGTTTCTTCGTTGGTTGATAGAAGAAACATCTTACAAAAACTCTCCAGATTATTGACTTTTTTAAGTTTTTCTAGGAAACGTTTTAGATGAATGCTTATTAGCATTTGTCAGTATGTACTTTTAGCAAAGTGTCTCTGTGGCGCAATCAGTTAGTGTGTACGGCTATTAACCAAAAGGTTGGTGGTTCAATCCCACCCAGGGACGTAAATGACCTTGTTATCAGATTTTGGTGATCTTTAAGTAGACAAGTCAAATTTCATACCCCCTGTTATGGTGTAGGGTACCTGGCCTTCTCTGATGTAATCAGAGTTAGATTTGATTCAGTGATTTTATAAAAACATCTAGGAAGCACAATTTAGCAGTGGGTTGCAGAGAAAAAGAAATATGCTGGCAAAAAAACCAAATTGCGTGATTAAACAGCTCTTCATTTTCTGGCTTTATTTTTATGCTAACAAATTTGTTCTCTGAAAAGTGTCCACAAAGCCAAGTCTCTGATTAACACCTTTGTAGGGATGGTTTTTCACCTATTACTAAATTAAACTTGCTTCATTGGAAAGGCAGCAAGATGTATCCTCATTTCAATGTCTACAGAAATAATACAGGTTGACACCAGGAAACATTAATGCCACTGCACCCTTGCTGCTTTCTCATGTGGAAGTCTGTTTAATGTGAAAACAAGGTGATATCTAATTAGCACACAGGTAAGGAATTAAGAAAATCTTTATTTAAGGGTGAAGATGTTTCTCACAAAATCGTTGCCCCAATGCATCATTGAAATTCAAGCTGGAAAGATGATTTTAATATATCACTTGTACATTTTGTATTGCTCTTCTGGTGACAATGTAGTTTGTTTTTGTCAATTACCATTTTAATAATAGGATAAAGAAAATGAAGTGGATTTTTGAAAGAAAACAATACTGTCAATATACTATTAAAACAAATTAAAATGGTAAAAGTTATTGTACTTTAAGTAAAAATAAAAGAGACAAAATATCAATCCCAGTTTTGGATTACTTTAATTAACAAAAAAAAATGCATATAGCAGAGGATAGTTTCAATCTGCCTACCTCTGGGTTATGGGCCCAGCATGCTTCCATTGTAGTACTCTGCTGCACATGTAAGTGCAAGAGATCCTGAAGCACTCACTCATCATGGGAAAGTACCAATGTGTTTCTTCGTTGGTTGATGGAAGAAACATCTTACAAAAACTCTCCAGATTATTGACTTTTTAAAGTTTTTCTAGGAAACGTTTTAGATGAATGCTTATTAGCCTTTGTCAGTATGGACTTTTGCAAAGTGTCTCTGTGGCGCAATCAGTTAGTATGTACGGCTATTAACCATAAGGTTGGTGGTTCAATCCCACCCAGGGACCTAATTGACCTTGTTATCAGATTTTGGTGATCTTTAAGTAGACAAGTCAAAATTTCAAACCCCCTGTTATGGTGTAGGGTACCTGGCCTTCTCTGATGTAATCAGAGTTAGATTTTATTCAGTGATTTTATAAAAACAGCTAGGAAGCACAATTTAGCAGTGGGTTGCAGAGAAAAAAAATATGCTGGCAGAAAAATCCAATTGAGTGATTAAATAGCTCTTCATTTTCTGGCTTTATTTTTATGCTAACAAATTTGTTCTCTGAAAAGTGTCCACAAAGCCAAGTCTCTGATTAACACCTTTGTAAGGATGGTTTTTCACCTATTACTAAATTAAACTTGCTTCATTGGAAAGGCAGCAAGATGCATCCTCATTTCAATGTCTACTGAAATAATACAAGTTGACACCAGGAAACATTAACGCCACTGCATCCTTGCTGCTTTCTCATGTGGAAGTCTGTTTAATATGAAAACAAGGTGATATCTAATTAGCACACAGGTAAGGAATTAAGAAAATCTTTATTTAAGGGTGAAGATGTTTCTCACAAAATCGTTGCCCCAATGCATCATTGAAATTCAAGCTGGAAAGATGATTTTAATATATCACTTGTACATTTTGTATTGCTCTTCTGGTGACAATGTAGTTTGTTTTTGTCAATTACCATTTTAATAATAGGGTAAAGAAAATGAAGTGGATTTTTGAAAGAAAACAATACTGTCAATATACTATTAAAACAAATTAAAATGGTAAAAGTTATTGTACTTTAAGTAAAAATAAAAGAGCAATAATATCAATCCCAGTTTTGGATTACTTTAATTAACAAAAAAAATGCATATAGCAGAGGATAGTTTCAATCTGCCTACCTCTGGGTTATGGGCCCAGCATGCTTCCATTGCAGTACTCTGCTGCCCATGTAAGTGCAAGAGATCCTGAAGCACTCACTCATCATGGGAAAGTACCAATGTGTTTATTCGTTGGTTGATGGAAGAAACATCTTACAAAAACTCTCCAGATTATTGATTTTTTAATGTTTTTCTAGGAAACGTTCTAGATGTATGCTTATTAGCCTTTGTCAGTATGTACTTTTTGCAAAGTGTCTCTGTGGCGCAATCGGTTAGTGTGTTTGGCTATTAACCAAAAGGTTGGTGGTTCAATCCCACCCAGGGACGTAATTAACCTTGTGATCAGATTTTGGTGATATTTAAGTAGACAAGTCAAAATTTCAAACCTCCTCTTATGGTGTAGGGTACATGGCCTTCTCTGATGTAATCAGAGTTAGATTTGATTCAGTGATTTTATAAAAAACAGCTAGGAAGCACAATTTAGCAGTGGGTTGCAGAGAAAAAAAATATGCTGGCAGAAAAATCCAATTGAGTGATTAAACAGCTCTTCATTTTCTGGCTTTATTTTTATGCTAACAAATTTGTTCTCTGAAAAGTGTCCACAAAGCCAAGTCTCTGATTAACACCTTTGTAAGGATGGTTTTTCACCTATTACTAAATTAAAGTTGCTTCATTGGAAAGGCAGCAAGATGCATCCTCATTTCAATGTCTACTGAAATAATACAAGTTGACACCAGGAAACATTAACGCCACTGCATCCTTGCTGCTTTCTCATGTGGAAGTCTGTTTAATGTGAAAACAAGGTGATATCTAATTAGCACACAGGTAAGGAATTAAGAAAATCTTTATTTAAGGGTGAAGATGTTTCTCACAAAATCGTTGCCCCAATGCATCATTGAAATTCAAGCTGGAAAGATGATTTTAATATATCACTTGTACATTTTGTATTGCTCTTCTGGTGACAATGTAGTTTGTTTTTGTCAATTACCATTTAATAATAGGGTAAAGAAAATTAAGTGGATTTTTGAAAGACAACAATACTGTCAATATACTATTAAAACAAATTAAAATGGTAAAAGTTATTGTACTTTAAGTAAAAATAAAAGAGCCAAAATATCAATCCCAGTTTTGGATTACTTTAATTAACAACAAAAAAAGCATACAGCAGAAGATAGTTTCAATCTGTCTACCTCTGGGTTATGGGTCCAGCATGCTTCCATTGCTGTACTCTGCTGCACATGTAAGTGCAAGAGATCCTGAAGCACTCACTCATCACGGGAAAGTACCAATGTGTTTCTTCGTTGGTTGATGGAAGAAACATCTTACAAAAACTCTCCAGATTATTGACTTTTTAAAGTTTTGCTAGGAAACGTTTTAGATGAATGCTTATTAGCCTTTGTCAGTATGGACTTTTGCAAAGTGTCTCTGTGGCGCAATCAGTTAGTATGTACGGCTATTAACCAAAAGGTTGGTGGTTCAATCCCACCCAGGGACCTAATTGACCTTGTTATCAGATTTTGGTGATCTTTAAGTAGACAAGTCAAAATTTCAAACCCCGTGTTATGGTGTAGGGTACTTGGCCTTCTCTGATGTAATCAGAGTTAGATTTGATTCAGTGATTTTATAAAAACAGCTAGGAAGCACAATTTAGCAGTGGGTTGCAGAGAAAAAAAACATGCTGGCAGAAAAATCCAATTGAGTGATTAAACAGCTCTTTATTTTCTGGCTTTATTTTTATGCTAACAAATTTGTTCTCTGAAAAGTGTCCACAAAGCCAAGTCTCTGATTAACACCTTTGTAAGGATGGTTTTTCACCTATTACTAAATTAAACTTGCTTCATTGGAAAGGCAGCAAGATGCATCCTCATTTCAATGTCTACTGAAATAATACAGGTTGACACCAGGAAACATTAACGCCACTGCATCCTTGCTGCTTTCTCATGTGGAAGTCTGTTTAATATGAAAACAAGGTGATATCTAATTAGCACACAGGTAAGGAATTAAGAAAATCTTTATTTAAGGGTGAAGATGTTTCTCACAAAATCGTTGCCCCAATGCATCATTGAAATTCAAGCTGGAAAGATGATTTTAATATATCACTTGTACATTTTGTATTGCTCTTCTGGTGACAATGTAGTTTGTTTTTGTCAATTACCATTTTAATAATAGGGTAAAGAAAATGAAGTGGATTTTTGAAAGAAAACAATACTGTCAATATACTATTAAAACAAATTAAAATGGTAAAAGTTATTGTACTTTAAGTAAAAATAAAAGAGCCAAAATATCAATCCCAGTTTTGGATTACTTTAATTAACAAAAAAAAATGCATATAGCAGAGGATAGTTTCAATCTGCCTACCTCTGGGTTATGGGCCCAGCATGCTTCCATTGCAGTACTCTGCTGCACATGTAAGTGCAAGAGATCCTGAAGCACTCACTCATCATGGGAAAGTACCAATGTGTTTCTTCGTTGGTTGATGGAAGAAACATCTTACAAAAACTCTCCAGATTATTGACTTTTTAAAGTTTTTCTAGGAAACGTTTTAGATGAATGCTTATTAGCCTTTGTCAGTATGAACTTTTGCAAAGTGTCTCTGTGGCGCAATCAGTTAGTATGTACGGCTATTAACTAAAAGGTTGGTGGTTCAATCCCACCCAGGGACCTAATTGACCTTGTTATCAGATTTTGGTGATCTTTAAGTAGACAAGTCAAATTTCATACCCCCTGTTATGGTGTAGGGTACCTGGCCTTCTCTGATGTAATCAGAGTTAGATTTGATTCAGTGATTTTATAAAAACATCTAGGAAGCACAATTTAGCAGTGGGTTGCAGAGAAAAAGAAATATGCTGGCAAAAAAATCAAATTGCGTGATTAAACAGCTCTTTATTTTCTGGCTTTATTTTTATGCTAACAAATTTGTTCTCTGAAAAGTGTCCACAAAGCCAAGTCTCTGATTAACACCTTTGTAGGGATGGTTTTTCACCTATTACTAAATTAAACTTGCTTCATTGGAAAGGCAGCAAGATGCATCCTCATTTCAATGTCTACTGAAATAATACAGGTTGACACCAGGAAACATTAACGCCACTGCATCCTTGCTGCTTTCTCATGTGGAAGTCTGTTTAATGTGAAAACAAGGTGATATCTAATTAGCACACAGGTAAGGAATTAAGAAAATCTTTATTTAAGGGTGAAGATGTTTCTCACAAAATTGTTGACCCAATGCATCATTGAAATTCAAGCTGGAAAGATGATTTTAATATATCACTTGTACATTTTGTATTGCTCTTCTGGTGACAATGTAGTTTTTTTTGTCAATTACCATTTTAATAATAGGGTAAAGAAAATTAAGTGGATTTTTGAAAGAAAACTATACTGTCAATATACTATTAAAACAAATTAAAATGGTAAAAGTTATTGTACTTTAAGTAAAAATAAAAGAGCAAAAATATCAATCCCAGTTTTGATTACTTAAATTAACAAAAAAAAATGCATATAGCAAAGGATAGTTTCAATCTGCCTACCTCTGGGTTATGGGTCCAGCATGCTTCCATTGCAGTACTCTGCTGCACATGTAAGTGCAAGAGATCCTGAAGCACTCACTCATCATGGGAAAGTACCAATGTGTTTATTCATTGGTTGATGGAAGAAACATCTTACAAAAACTCTCCAGATTATTGATTTTTTAATGTTTTTCTAGGAAACGTTCTAGATGTATGCTTATTAGCCTTTGTCAGTATGTACTGTTTGCAAAGTGTCTCGGTGGCGCAATCGGTTAGTGTGTTCGGCTATTAACCAAAAGGTTGGTGGTTCAATCCCACCCAGGGACATAATTGACCTTGTGATCACATTTTGGTGATATTTAAGTAGACAAGTCAAAATTTCAAACCCCCTCTTATTGTGTAGGGTACCTGGCCTTCTCTGATGTAATCAGAGTTAGATTTGATTCAGTGATTTTATAAAAAACAGCTAGGAAGCACAATTTAGCAGTGGGTTGCAGAGAAAAAAAATATGCTGGCAGAAAAATCCAATTGAGTGATTAAACAGCTCTTCATTTTCTGGCTTTATTTTTATGCTAACAAATTTGTTCTCTGAAAAGTGTCCACAAAGCCAAGTCTCTGATTAACACCTTTGTAAGGATGGTTTTTCACCTATTACTAAATTAAACTTGCTTCATTGGAAAGGCAGCAAGATGCATCCTCATTTCAATGTCTACTGAAATAATACAGGTTGACACCAGGAAACATAAACGCCACTGCATCCTTGCTGCTTTCTCATGTGGAAGTCTGTTTAATGTGAAAACAAGGTGATATCTAATTAGCACACAGGTAAGGAATTACGAAAATCTTTATTTAAGGGTGAAGATGTTTCTCACAAAATTGTTGCCCCAATGCATCATTGAAATTCAAGCTGGAAAGATGATTTTAATATATCACTTGTACATTTTGTATTGCTCTTCTGGTGACAATGTAGTTTTTTTGTCAATTACCATTTTAATAACAGGGTAAAGAAAATTAAGTGGATTTTTGAAAGAAAACTATACTGTCAATATACTATTAAAACAAATTAAAATGGTAAAAGTTTTTGTACTTTAAGTAAAAATAAAAGAGCAAAAATATCAATCCCAGTTTTGATTACTTAAATTAACAAAAAAAATGCATATAGCAAAGGATAGTTTCAATCTGCCTACCTCTGGGTTATGGGTCCAGCATGCTTCCATTGCAGTACTCTGCTGCCCATGTCAGTGCAAGAGATCCTGAAGCACTCACTCATCATGGGAAAGTACCAATGTGTTTATTCGTTGGTTGATGGAAGAAACATCTTACAAAAACTCTCCAGATTATTGATTTTTTAATGTTTTTCTAGGAAACGTTCTAGATGTATGCTTATTAGCCTTTGTCAGTATGTACTTTTTGCAAAGTGTCTCTGTGGCGCAATCGGTTAGTGTGTTTGGCTATTAACCAAAAGGTTGGTGGTTCAATCCCACCCAGGGACGTAATTAACCTTGTGATCAGATTTTGGTGATATTTAAGTAGACAAGTCAAAATTTCAAACCCCGTGTGATGGTGTAGGGTACCTGGCCTTCTCTGATGTAATCAGAGTTAGATTTGATTCAGTGATTTTATAAAAACAGCTAGGAAGCACAATTTAGCAGTGGGTTGCAGAGAAAAAAAATATGCTGGCAGAAAAATCCAATTGAGTGATTAAACAGCTCTTTATTTTCTGGCTTTATTTTTATGCTAACAAATTTGTTCTCTGAAAAGTGTCCACAAAGCCAAGTCTCTGATTAACACCTTTGTAAGGATGGTTTTTCACCTATTACTAAATTAAACTTGCTTCATTGGAAAGGCAGCAAGATGCATCCTCATTTCAATGTCTACTGAAATAATACAGGTTGACACCAGGAAACATTAACGCCACTGCATCCTTGCTGCTTTCTCATGTGGAAGTCTGTTTAATGTGAAAACAAGGTGATATCTAATTAGCACACAGGTAAGGAATTAAGAAAATCTTTATTTAAGGGTGAAGATGTTTCTCACAAAATCGTTGCCCCAATGCATCATTGAAATTCAAGCTGGAAAGATGATTTTAATATATCACTTGTACATTTTGTATTGCTCTTCTGGTGACAATGTAGTTTGTTTTTGTCAATTACCATTTAATAATAGGGTAAATAAAATTAAGTGGATTTTTGAAAGACAACAATACTGTCAATATACTATTAAAACAAATTAAAATGGTAAAAGTTATTGTACTTTAAGTAAAAATAAAAGAGCCAAAATATCAATCCCAGTTTTGGATTACTTTAATTAACAACAAAAAAAGCATACAGCAGAAGATAGTTTCAATCTGTCTACCTCTGGGTTATGGGTCCAGCATGCTTCCATTGCTGTACTCTGCTGCACATGTAAGTGCAAGAGATCCTGAAGCACTCACTCATCACGGGAAAGTACCAATGTGTTTCTTCGTTGGTTGATGGAAGAAACATCTTACAAAAACTCTCCAGATTATTGACTTTTTAAAGTTTTGCTAGGAAACGTTTTAGATGAATGCTTATTAGCCTTTGTCAGTATGGACTTTTGCAAAGTGTCTCTGTGGCGCAATCAGTTAGTATGTACGGCTATTAACCAAAAGGTTGGTGGTTCAATCCCACCCAGGGACCTAATTGACCTTGTTATCAGATTTTGGTGATCTTTAAGTAGACAAGTCAAAATTTCAAACCCCCTGTTATGGTGTAGGGTACTTGGCCTTCTCTGATGTAATCAGAGTTAGATTTGATTCAGTGATTTTATAAAAACAGCTAGGAAGCACAATTTAGCAGTGGGTTGCAGAGAAAAAAAACATGCTGGCAGAAAAATCCAATTGAGTGATTAAACAGCTCTTTATTTTCTGGCTTTATTTTTATGCTAACAAATTTGTTCTCTGAAAAGTGTCCACAAAGCCAAGTCTCTGATTAACACCTTTGTAAGGATGGTTTTTCACCTATTACTAAATTAAACTTGCTTCATTGGAAAGGCAGCAAGATGCATCCTCATTTCAATGTCTACTGAAATAATACAGGTTGACACCAGGAAACATTAACGCCACTGCATCCTTGCTGCTTTCTCATGTGGAAGTCTGTTTAATATGAAAACAAGGTGATATCTAATTAGCACACAGGTAAGGAATTAAGAAAATCTTTATTTAAGGGTGAAGATGTTTCTCACAAAATCGTTGCCCCAATGCATCATTGAAATTCAAGCTGGAAAGATGATTTTAATATATCACTTGTACATTTTGTATTGCTCTTCTGGTGACAATGTAGTTTGTTTTTGTCAATTACCATTTTAATAATAGGGTAAAGAAAATGAAGTGGATTTTTGAAAGAAAACAATACTGTCAATATACTATTAAAACAAATTAAAATGGTAAAAGTTATTGTACTTTAAGTAAAAATAAAAGAGCCAAAATATCAATCCCAGTTTTGGATTACTTTAATTAACAAAAAAAAATGCATATAGCAGAGGATAGTTTCAATCTGCCTACCTCTGGGTTATGGGCCCAGCATGCTTCCATTGCAGTACTCTGCTGCACATGTAAGTGCAAGAGATCCTGAAGCACTCACTCATCATGGGAAAGTACCAATGTGTTTCTTCGTTGGTTGATGGAAGAAACATCTTACAAAAACTCTCCAGATTATTGACTTTTTAAAGTTTTTCTAGGAAACGTTTTAGATGAATGCTTATTAGCCTTTGTCAGTATGAACTTTTGCAAAGTGTCTCTGTGGCGCAATCAGTTAGTATGTACGGCTATTAACTAAAAGGTTGGTGGTTCAATCCCACCCAGGGACCTAATTGACCTTGTTATCAGATTTTGGTGATCTTTAAGTAGACAAGTCAAATTTCATACCCCCTGTTATGGTGTAGGGTACCTGGCCTTCTCTGATGTAATCAGAGTTAGATTTGATTCAGTGATTTTATAAAAACATCTAGGAAGCACAATTTAGCAGTGGGTTGCAGAGAAAAAGAAATATGCTGGCAAAAAAATCAAATTGCGTGATTAAACAGCTCTTTATTTTCTGGCTTTATTTTTATGCTAACAAATTTGTTCTCTGAAAAGTGTCCACAAAGCCAAGTCTCTGATTAACACCTTTGTAGGGATGGTTTTTCACCTATTACTAAATTAAACTTGCTTCATTGGAAAGGCAGCAAGATGCATCCTCATTTCAATGTCTACTGAAATAATACAGGTTGACACCAGGAAACATTAACGCCACTGCATCCTTGCTGCTTTCTCATGTGGAAGTCTGTTTAATGTGAAAACAAGGTGATATCTAATTAGCACACAGGTAAGGAATTAAGAAAATCTTTATTTAAGGGTGAAGATGTTTCTCACAAAATTGTTGACCCAATGCATCATTGAAATTCAAGCTGGAAAGATGATTTTAATATATCACTTGTACATTTTGTATTGCTCTTCTGGTGACAATGTAGTTTTTTTTGTCAATTACCATTTTAATAATAGGGTAAAGAAAATTAAGTGGATTTTTGAAAGAAAACTATACTGTCAATATACTATTAAAACAAATTAAAATGGTAAAAGTTATTGTACTTTAAGTAAAAATAAAAGAGCAAAAATATCAATCCCAGTTTTGATTACTTAAATTAACAAAAAAAAAATGCATATAGCAAAGGATAGTTTCAATCTGCCTACCTCTGGGTTATGGGTCCAGCATGCTTCCATTGCAGTACTCTGCTGCACATGTAAGTGCAAGAGATCCTGAAGCACTCACTCATCATGGGAAAGTACCAATGTGTTTATTCATTGGTTGATGGAAGAAACATCTTACAAAAACTCTCCAGATTATTGATTTTTTAATGTTTTTCTAGGAAACGTTCTAGATGTATGCTTATTAGCCTTTGTCAGTATGTACTGTTTGCAAAGTGTCTCGGTGGCGCAATCGGTTAGTGTGTTCGGCTATTAACCAAAAGGTTGGTGGTTCAATCCCACCCAGGGACATAATTGACCTTGTGATCACATTTTGGTGATATTTAAGTAGACAAGTCAAAATTTCAAACCCCCTCTTATTGTGTAGGGTACCTGGCCTTCTCTGATGTAATCAGAGTTAGATTTGATTCAGTGATTTTATAAAAAACAGCTAGGAAGCACAATTTAGCAGTGGGTTGCAGAGAAAAAAAATATGCTGGCAGAAAAATCCAATTGAGTGATTAAACAGCTCTTCATTTTCTGGCTTTATTTTTATGCTAACAAATTTGTTCTCTGAAAAGTGTCCACAAAGCCAAGTCTCTGATTAACACCTTTGTAAGGATGGTTTTTCACCTATTACTAAATTAAACTTGCTTCATTGGAAAGGCAGCAAGATGCATCCTCATTTCAATGTCTACTGAAATAATACAGGTTGACACCAGGAAACATAAACGCCACTGCATCCTTGCTGCTTTCTCATGTGGAAGTCTGTTTAATGTGAAAACAAGGTGATATCTAATTAGCACACAGGTAAGGAATTACGAAAATCTTTATTTAAGGGTGAAGATGTTTCTCACAAAATTGTTGCCCCAATGCATCATTGAAATTCAAGCTGGAAAGATGATTTTAATATATCACTTGTACATTTTGTATTGCTCTTCTGGTGACAATGTAGTTTTTTTGTCAATTACCATTTTAATAACAGGGTAAAGAAAATTAAGTGGATTTTTGAAAGAAAACTATACTGTCAATATACTATTAAAACAAATTAAAATGGTAAAAGTTTTTGTACTTTAAGTAAAAATAAAAGAGCAAAAATATCAATCCCAGTTTTGATTACTTAAATTAACAAAAAAAATGCATATAGCAAAGGATAGTTTCAATCTGCCTACCTCTGGGTTATGGGTCCAGCATGCTTCCATTGCAGTACTCTGCTGCCCATGTCAGTGCAAGAGATCCTGAAGCACTCACTCATCATGGGAAAGTACCAATGTGTTTCTTCGTTGGTTGATGGAAGAAACATCTTACAAAAACTCTCCAGATTATTGACTTTTTAAAGTTTTTCTAGGAAACGTTTTAGATGAATGCTTATTAGCCTTTGTCAGTATGAACTTTTGCAAAGTGTCTCTGTGGCGCAATCAGTTAGTATGTACGGCTATTAACTAAAAGGTTGGTGGTTCAATCCCACCCAGGGACCTAATTGACCTTGTTATCAGATTTTGGTGATCTTTAAGTAGACAAGTCAAATTTCATACCCCCTGTTATGGTGTAGGGTACCTGGCCTTCTCTGATGTAATCAGAGTTAGATTTGATTCAGTGATTTTATAAAAACATCTAGGAAGCACAATTTAGCAGTGGGTTGCAGAGAAAAAGAAATATGCTGGCAAAAAAATCAAATTGCGTGATTAAACAGCTCTTTATTTTCTGGCTTTATTTTTATGCTAACAAATTTGTTCTCTGAAAAGTGTCCACAAAGCCAAGTCTCTGATTAACACCTTTGTAGGGATGGTTTTTCACCTATTACTAAATTAAACTTGCTTCATTGGAAAGGCAGCAAGATGCATCCTCATTTCAATGTCTACTGAAATAATACAGGTTGACACCAGGAAACATTAACGCCACTGCATCCTTGCTGCTTTCTCATGTGGAAGTCTGTTTAATGTGAAAACAAGGTGATATCTAATTAGCACACAGGTAAGGAATTAAGAAAATCTTTATTTAAGGGTGAAGATGTTTCTCACAAAATTGTTGACCCAATGCATCATTGAAATTCAAGCTGGAAAGATGATTTTAATATATCACTTGTACATTTTGTATTGCTCTTCTGGTGACAATGTAGTTTTTTTTGTCAATTACCATTTTAATAATAGGGTAAAGAAAATTAAGTGGATTTTTGAAAGAAAACTATACTGTCAATATACTATTAAAACAAATTAAAATGGTAAAAGTTATTGTACTTTAAGTAAAAATAAAAGAGCAAAAATATCAATCCCAGTTTTGATTACTTAAATTAACAAAAAAAAATGCATATAGCAAAGGATAGTTTCAATCTGCCTACCTCTGGGTTATGGGTCCAGCATGCTTCCATTGCAGTACTCTGCTGCACATGTAAGTGCAAGAGATCCTGAAGCACTCACTCATCATGGGAAAGTACCAATGTGTTTATTCATTGGTTGATGGAAGAAACATCTTACAAAAACTCTCCAGATTATTGATTTTTTAATGTTTTTCTAGGAAACGTTCTAGATGTATGCTTATTAGCCTTTGTCAGTATGTACTGTTTGCAAAGTGTCTCGGTGGCGCAATCGGTTAGTGTGTTCGGCTATTAACCAAAAGGTTGGTGGTTCAATCCCACCCAGGGACATAATTGACCTTGTGATCACATTTTGGTGATATTTAAGTAGACAAGTCAAAATTTCAAACCCCCTCTTATTGTGTAGGGTACCTGGCCTTCTCTGATGTAATCAGAGTTAGATTTGATTCAGTGATTTTATAAAAAACAGCTAGGAAGCACAATTTAGCAGTGGGTTGCAGAGAAAAAAAATATGCTGGCAGAAAAATCCAATTGAGTGATTAAACAGCTCTTCATTTTCTGGCTTTATTTTTATGCTAACAAATTTGTTCTCTGAAAAGTGTCCACAAAGCCAAGTCTCTGATTAACACCTTTGTAAGGATGGTTTTTCACCTATTACTAAATTAAACTTGCTTCATTGGAAAGGCAGCAAGATGCATCCTCATTTCAATGTCTACTGAAATAATACAGGTTGACACCAGGAAACATAAACGCCACTGCATCCTTGCTGCTTTCTCATGTGGAAGTCTGTTTAATGTGAAAACAAGGTGATATCTAATTAGCACACAGGTAAGGAATTACGAAAATCTTTATTTAAGGGTGAAGATGTTTCTCACAAAATTGTTGCCCCAATGCATCATTGAAATTCAAGCTGGAAAGATGATTTTAATATATCACTTGTACATTTTGTATTGCTCTTCTGGTGACAATGTAGTTTTTTTGTCAATTACCATTTTAATAATAGGGTAAAGAAAATGAAGTGGATTTTTGAAAGAAAACAATACTGTCAATATACTATTAAAACAAATTAAAATGGTAAAAGTTATTGTACTTTAAGTAAAAATAAAAGAGACAAAATATCAATCCCAGTTTTGGATTACTTTAATTAACAAAAAAAATGCATATAGCAGAGGATAGTTTCAATCTGCCTACCTCTGGGTTATGGGCCCAGCATGCTTCCATTGCAGTACTCTGCTGCACATGTAAGTGCAAGAGATCCTGAAGCACTCACTCATCATGGGAAAGTACCAATGTGTTTCTTCGTTGGTTGATGGAAGAAACATCTTACAAAAACTCTCCAGATTATTGACTTTTTAAAGTTTTTCTAGGAAACGTTTTAGATGAATGCTTATTAGCCTTTGTCAGTACGTACTTTTGCAAAGTGTCTCTGTGGCGCAATCAGTTAGTATGTATGGCTATTAACCAAAAGGTTGGTGGTTCAATCCCACCCAGGGACCTAATTGACCTTGTTATCAGATTTTGGTGATCTTTAAGTAGACAAGTCAAAATTTCAAACCCCCTGTTATGGTGAAGGGTACCTGGCCTTCTCTGATGTTATCAGAGTTAGATTTGATTCAGTGATTTTATAAAAACAGCTAGGAAGCACAATTTAGCAGTGGGTTGCAGAGAAAAAAAATATGCTGGCAGAAAAATCCAATTGAGTGATTAAACAGCTCTTTATTTTCTGGCTTTATTTTTATGCTAACAAATTTGTTCTCTGAAAAGTGTCCACAAAGCCAAGTCTCTGATTAACACCTTTGTAAGGATGGTTTTTCACCTATTACTAAATTAAACTTGCTTCATTGGAAAGGCAGCAAGATGCATCCTCATTTCAATGTCTACTGAAATAATACAGGTTGACACCAGGAAACATTAACGCCACTGCATCCTTGCTGCTTTCTCATGTGGAAGTCTGTTTAATGTGAAAACAAGGTGATATCTAATTAGCACACAGGTAAGGAATTAAGAAAATCTTTATTTAAGGGTGAAGATGTTTCTCACAAAATCGTTGCCCCAATGCATCATTGAAATTCAAGCTGGAAAGATGATTTTAATATATCACTTGTACATTTTGTATTGCTCTTCTGGTGACAATGTAGTTTGTTTTTGTCAATTACCATTTTAATAATAGGGTAAAGAAAATTAAGTGGATTTTTGAAAGAAAACAATACTGTCAATATACTATTAAAACAAATTAAAATGGTAAAAGTTATTGTACTTTAAGTAAAAATAAAAGAGCCAAAATATCAATCCCAGTTTTGGATTACTTTAATTAACAAACAAAAAAATGCATATAGCAGAGGATAGTTTCAATCTGCCTACCTCTGGGTTATGGGCCCAGCATGCTTCCATTGCTGTACTCTGCTGCACATGTAAGTGCAAGAGATCCTGAAGCACTCACTCATCATGGGAAAGTACCAATGTGTTTCTTCGTTGGTTGATAGAAGAAACATCTTACAAAAACTCTCCAGATTATTGACTTTTTTAAGTTTTTCTAGGAAACGTTTTAGATGAATGCTTATTAGCATTTGTCAGTATGTACGTTTAGCAAAGTGTCTCTGTGGCGCAATCAGTTAGTGTGTACGGCTATTAACCAAAAGGTTGGTGGTTCAATCCCACCCAGGGACGTAATTGACCTTGTTATCAGATTTTGGTGATCTTTAAGTAGACAAGTCAAATTTCATACCCTCTGTTATGGTGTAGGGTACCTGGCCTTCTCTGATGTAATCAGAGTTAGATTTGATTCAGTGATTTTATAAAAACATCTAGGAAGCACAATTTAGCAGTGGGTTGCAGAGAAAAAGAAATATGCTGGCAAAAAAACCAAATTGCGTGATTAAACAGCTCTTCATTTTCTGGCTTTATTTTTATGCTAACAAATTTGTTCTCTGAAAAGTGTCCACAAAGCCAAGTCTCTGATTAACACCTTTGTAGGGATGGTTTTTCACCTATTACTAAATTAAACTTGCTTCATTGGAAAGGCAGCAAGATGTATCCTCATTTCAATGTCTACTGAAATAATACAGGTTGAACCCAGGAAACATTAACGCCACTGCATCCTTGCTGCTTTCTAATGTGGAAGTCTGTTTAATGTGAAAACAAGGTGATATCTAATTAGCACACAGGTAAGGAATTAAGAAAATCTTTATTTAAGGGTGAAGATGTTTCTCACAAAATCGTTGCCCCAATGCATCATTGAAATTCAAGCTGGAAAGATGATTTTAATATATCACTTGTACATTTTGTATTGCTCTTCTGGTGACAATGTAGTTTGTTTTTGTCAATTACCATTTTAATAATAGGGTAAAGAAAATGAAGTGGATTTTTGAAAGAAAACAATACTGTCAATATACTATTAAAACAAATTAAAATGGTAAAAGTTATTGTACTTTAAGTAAAAATAAAAGAGACAAAATATCAATCCCAGTTTTGGATTACTTTAATTAACAAAAAAAATGCATATAGCAGAGGATAGTTTCAATCTGCCTACCTCTGGGTTATGGGCCCAGCATGCTTCCATTGCAGTACTCTGCTGCACATGTAAGTGCAAGAGATCCTGAAGCACTCACTCATCATGGGAAAGTACCAATGTGTTTCTTCGTTGGTTGATGGAAGAAACATCTTACAAAAACTCTCCAGATTATTGACTTTTTAAAGTTTTTCTAGGAAACGTTTTAGATGAATGCTTATTAGCCTTTGTCAGTATGGACTTTTGCAAAGTGTCTCTGTGGCGCAATCAGTTAGTATGTACTGCTATTAACCATAAGGTTGGTGGTTCAATCCCACCCAGGGACCTAATTGACCTTGTTATCAGATTTTGGTGATCTTTAAGTAGACAAGTCAAAATTTCAAACCCCCTGTTATGGTGTAGGGTACCTGGCCTTCTCTGATGTAATCAGAGTTAGATTTGATTCAGTGATTTTATAAAAACATCTAGGAAGCACAATTTAGCAGTGGGTTGCAGAGAAAAAGAAATATGCTGGCAAAAAAAACAAATTGCGTGATTAAACAGCTCTTCATTTTCTGGCTTTATTTTTATGCTAACAAATTTGTTCTCTGAAAAGTGTCCACAAAGCCAAGTCTCTGATTAACACCTTTGTAGGGATGGTTTTTCACCTATTACTAAATTAAACTTGCTTCATTGGAAAGGCAGCAAGATGTATCCTCATTTCAATGTCTACTGAAATAATACAGGTTGACACCAGGAAACATTAACGCCACTGCATCCTTGCTGCTTTCTAATGTGGAAGTCTGTTTAATGTGAAAACAAGGTGATATCTAATTAGCACACAGGTAAGGAATTAAGAAAATCTTTATTTAAGGGTGAAGATGTTTCTCACAAAATCGTTGCCCCAATGCATCATTGAAATTCAAGCTGGAAAGATGATTTTAATATATCACTTGTACATTTTGTATTGCTCTTCTGGTGACAATGTAGTTTGTTTTTGTCAATTACCATTTTAATAATAGGGTAAAGAAAATGAAGTGGATTTTTGAAAGAAAACAATACTGTCAATATACTATTAAAACAAATTAAAATGGTAAAAGTTATTGTACTTTAAGTAAAAATAAAAGAGACAAAATATCAATCCCAGTTTTGGATTACTTTAATTAACAAAAAAAAATGCATATAGCAGAGGATAGTTTCAATCTGCCTACCTCTGGGTTATGGGCCCAGCATGCTTCCATTGCAGTACTCTGCTGCACATGTAAGTGCAAGAGATCCTGAAGCACTCACTCATCATGGGAAAGTACCAATGTGTTTCTTCGTTGGTTGATGGAAGAAACATCTTACAAAAACTCTCCAGATTATTGACTTTTTAAAGTTTTTCTAGGAAACGTTTTAGATGAATGCTTATTAGCCTTTGTCAGTATGGACTTTTGCAAAGTGTCTCTGTGGCGCAATCAGTTAGTATGTATGGCTATTAACCAAAAGGTTGGTGGTTCAATCCCACCCAGGGACCTAATTGACCTTGTTATCAGATTTTGGTGATCTTTAAGTAGACAAGTCAAAATTTCAAACCCCCTGTTTTGGTGTAGGGTACCTGGCCTTCTCTGATGTTATCAGAGTTAGATTTGATTCAGTGATTTTATAAAAACAGCTAGGAAGCACAATTTAGCAGTGGGTTGCAGAGAAAAAAAATATGCTGGCAGAAAAATCCAATTGAGTGATTAAACAGCTCTTTATTTTCTGGCTTTATTTTTATGCTAACAAATTTGTTCTCTGAAAAGTGTCCACAAAGCCAAGTCTCTGATTAACACCTTTGTAAGGATGGTTTTTCACCTATTACTAAATTAAACTTGCTTCATTGGAAAGGCAGCAAGATGCATCCTCATTTCAATGTCTACTGAAATAATACAGGTTGACACCAGGAAACATTAACGCCACTGCATCCTTGCTGCTTTCTCATGTGGAAGTCTGTTTAATGTTAAAACAAGGTGATATCTAATTAGCACACAGGTAAGGAATTAAGAAAATCTTTATTTAAGGGTGAAGATGTTTCTCACAAAATCGTTGCCCCAATGCATCATTGAAATTCAAGCTGGAAAGATGATTTTAATATATCACTTGTACATTTTGTATTGCTCTTCTGGTGACAATGTAGTTTGTTTTTGTCAATTACCATTTTAATAATAGGGTAAAGAAAATGAAGTGGATTTTTGAAAGAAAACAATACTGTCAATATACTATTAAAACAAATTAAAATGGTAAAAGTTATTGTACTTTAAGTAAAAATAAAAGAGACAAAATATCAATCCCAGTTTTGGATTACTTTAATTAACAAAAAAAATGCATATAGCAGAGGATAGTTTCAATCTGCCTACCTCTGGGTTATGGGCCCAGCATGCTTCCATTGCAGTACTCTGCTGCACATGTAAGTGCAAGAGATCCTGAAGCACTCACTCATCATGGGAAAGTACCAATGTGTTTCTTCGTTGGTTGATGGAAGAAACATCTTACAAAAACTCTCCAGATTATTGACTTTTTAAAGTTTTTCTAGGAAACGTTTTAGATGAATGCTTATTAGCCTTTGTCAGTATGGACTTTTGCAAAGTGTCTCTGTGGCGCAATCAGTTAGTATGTACTGCTATTAACCATAAGGTTGGTGGTTCAATCCCACCCAGGGACCTAATTGACCTTGTTATCAGATTTTGGTGATCTTTAAGTAGACAAGTCAAAATTTCAAACCCCCTGTTATGGTGTAGGGTACCTGGCCTTCTCTGATGTAATCAGAGTTAGATTTGATTCAGTGATTTTATAAAAACATCTAGGAAGCACAATTTAGCAGTGGGTTGCAGAGAAAAAGAAATATGCTGGCAAAAAAAACAAATTGCGTGATTAAACAGCTCTTCATTTTCTGGCTTTATTTTTATGCTAACAAATTTGTTCTCTGAAAAGTGTCCACAAAGCCAAGTCTCTGATTAACACCTTTGTAGGGATGGTTTTTCACCTATTACTAAATTAAACTTGCTTCATTGGAAAGGCAGCAAGATGTATCCTCATTTCAATGTCTACTGAAATAATACAGGTTGACACCAGGAAACATTAACGCCACTGCATCCTTGCTGCTTTCTAATGTGGAAGTCTGTTTAATGTGAAAACAAGGTGATATCTAATTAGCACACAGGTAAGGAATTAAGAAAATCTTTATTTAAGGGTGAAGATGTTTCTCACAAAATCGTTGCCCCAATGCATCATTGAAATTCAAGCTGGAAAGATGATTTTAATATATCACTTGTACATTTTGTATTGCTCTTCTGGTGACAATGTAGTTTGTTTTTGTCAATTACCATTTTAATAATAGGGTAAAGAAAATGAAGTGGATTTTTGAAAGAAAACAATACTGTCAATATACTATTAAAACAAATTAAAATGGTAAAAGTTATTGTACTTTAAGTAAAAATAAAAGAGACAAAATATCAATCCCAGTTTTGGATTACTTTAATTAACAAAAAAAAATGCATATAGCAGAGGATAGTTTCAATCTGCCTACCTCTGGGTTATGGGCCCAGCATGCTTCCATTGCAGTACTCTGCTGCACATGTAAGTGCAAGAGATCCTGAAGCACTCACTCATCATGGGAAAGTACCAATGTGTTTCTTCGTTGGTTGATGGAAGAAACATCTTACAAAAACTCTCCAGATTATTGACTTTTTAAAGTTTTTCTAGGAAACGTTTTAGATGAATGCTTATTAGCCTTTGTCAGTATGGACTTTTGCAAAGTGTCTCTGTGGCGCAATCAGTTAGTATGTATGGCTATTAACCAAAAGGTTGGTGGTTCAATCCCACCCAGGGACCTAATTGACCTTGTTATCAGATTTTGGTGATCTTTAAGTAGACAAGTCAAAATTTCAAACCCCCTGTTATGGTGTAGGGTACCTGGCCTTCTCTGATGTTATCAGAGTTAGATTTGATTCAGTGATTTTATAAAAACAGCTAGGAAGCACAATTTAGCAGTGGGTTGCAGAGAAAAAAAATATGCTGGCAGAAAAATCCAATTGAGTGATTAAACAGCTCTTTATTTTCTGGCTTTATTTTTATGCTAACAAATTTGTTCTCTGAAAAGTGTCCACAAAGCCAAGTCTCTGATTAACACCTTTGTAAGGATGGTTTTTCACCTATTACTAAATTAAACTTGCTTCATTGGAAAGGCAGCAAGATGCATCCTCATTTCAATGTCTACTGAAATAATACAGGTTGACACCAGGAAACATTAACGCCACTGCATCCTTGCTGCTTTCTCATGTGGAAGTCTGTTTAATGTTAAAACAAGGTGATATCTAATTAGCACACAGGTAAGGAATTAAGAAAATCTTTATTTAAGGGTGAAGATGTTTCTCACAAAATCGTTGCCCCAATGCATCATTGAAATTCAAGCTGGAAAGATGATTTTAATATATCACTTGTACATTTTGTATTGCTCTTCTGGTGACAATGTAGTTTGTTTTTGTCAATTACCATTTTAATAATAGGGTAAAGAAAATTAAGTGGATTTTTGAAAGAAAACAATACTGTCAATATACTATTAAAACAAATTAAAATGGTAAAAGTTATTGTACTTTAAGTAAAAATAAAAGAGACAAAATATCAATCCCAGTTTTGGATTACTTTAATTAACAAAAAAAAATGCATATAGCAGAGGATAGTTTCAATCTGCCTACCTCTGGGTTATGGGCCCAGCATGCTTCCATTGCAGTACTCTGCTGCACATGTAAGTGCAAGAGATCCTGAAGCACTCACTCATCATGGGAAAGTACCAATGTGTTTCTTCGTTGGTTGATGGAAGAAACATCTTACAAAAACTCTCCAGATTATTGACTTTTTAAAGTTTTTCTAGGAAACGTTTTAGATGAATGCTTATTAGCCTTTGTCAGTATGGACTTTTGCAAAGTGTCTCTGTGGCGCAATCAGTTAGTATGTACGGCTATTAACCAAAAGGTTGGTGGTTCAATCCCACCCAGGGACCTAATTGACCTTGTTATCAGATTTTGGTGATCTTTAAGTAGACAAGTCAAAATTTCAAACCCCCTGTTATGGTGTAGGGTACCTGGCCTTCTCTGATGTTATCAGAGTTAGATTTGATTCAGTGATTTTATAAAAACAGCTAGGAAGCACAATTTAGCAGTGGGTTGCAGAGAACAAAAATATGCTGGCAGAAAAATCCAATTGAGTGATTAAACAGCTCTTTATTTTCTGGCTTTATTTTTATGCTAACAAATTTGTTCTCTGAAAAGTGTCCACAAAGCCAAGTCTCTGATTAACACCTTTGTAAGGATGGTTTTTCACCTATTACTAAATTAAACTTGCTTCATTGGAAAGGCAGCAAGATGCATCCTCATTTCAATGTCTACTGAAATAATACAGGTTGACACCAGGAAACATTAACGCCACTGCATCCTTGCTGCTTTCTCATGTGGAAGTCTGTTTAATGTGAAAACAAGGGGGGTAATTCCAAGTTGATCGCAGCAGGATTTTTGTTAGCAATTGGGCAAAACCATGTGCACTGCAGGGGAGGCAGATATAACATGTGCAGAGAGAGTTAGATTTGGGTGTGGTGAGTTCAATCTGCAATCTAAATTGCAGTGTAAAAATAAAGCAGCCAGTATTTACCCTGCACAGAAATAAAATAACCCACCCAAATCTAACTCTTTCTGCACATGTTATATCTGCCTCCCCTGCAGTGCACATGGTTTTGCCCAATTGCTATCAAAAATCCTGCTGCGATCAACTTGGAATTACCCCCAAGGTGATATCTAATTAGCACACAGGTAAGGAATTAAGAAAATCTTTATTTAAGGGTGAAGATGTTTCTCACAAAATCGTTGCCCCAATGCATCATTGAAATTCAAGCTGGAAAGATGATTTTAATATATCACTTGTACATTTTGTATTGCTCTTCTGGTGACAATGTAGTTTGTTTTTGTCAATTACCATTTTAATAATAGGGTAAAGAAAATTAAGTGGATTTTTGAAAGAAAACTATACTGTCAATATACTATTAAAACAAATTAAAATGGTAAAAGTTATTGTACTTTAAGTAAAAATAAAAGAGCCAAAATATCAATCCCAGTTTTGGATTACTTTAATTAACAAACAAAAAAATGCATATAGCAGAGGATAGTTTCAATCTGCCTACCTCTGGGTTATGGGCCCAGCATGCTTCCATTGCTGTACTCTGCTGCACATGTAAGTGCAAGAGATCCTGAAGCACTCACTCATCATGGGAAAGTACCAATGTGTTTCTTCGTTGGTTGATAGAAGAAACATCTTACAAAAACGCTCCAGATTATTGACTTTTTTAAGTTTTTCTAGGAAACGTTTTAGATGAATGCTTATTAGCATTTGTCAGTATGTACTTTTGCAAAGTGTCTCTGTGGCGCAATCAGTTAGTGTGTACGGCTATTAACCAAAAGGTTGGTGGTTCAATCCCACCCAGGGACGTAATTGACCTTGTTATCAGATTTTGGTGATCTTTAAGTAGACAAGTCAAATTTCATACCCCCTGTTATGGTGTAGGGTACCTGGCCTTCTCTTATGTAATCAGAGTTAGATTTGATTCAGTGATTTTATAAAAACATCTAGGAAGCACAATTTAGCAGTGGGTTGCAGAGAAAAAGAAATATGCTGGCAAAAAAATCAAATTGCGTGATTAAACAGCTCTTCATTTTCTGGCTTTATTTTTATGCTAACAAATTTGTTCTCTGAAAAGTGTCCACAAAGCCAAGTCTCTGATTAACACCTTTGTAGGGATGGTTTTTCACCTATTACTAAATTAAACTTGCTTCATTGGAAAGGCAGCAAGATGTATCCTCATTTCAATGTCTACTGAAATAATACAGGTTGACACCAGGAAACATTAACGCCACTGCATCCTTGCTGCTTTCTCGTGTGGAAGTCTGTTTAATGTGAAAACAAGGTGATATCTAATTAGCACACAGGTAAGGAATTAAGAAAATCTTTATTTAAGGGTGAAGATGTTTCTCACAAAATCGTTGCCCCAATGCATCATTGAAATTCAACCTGGAAAGATGATTTTAATATATCACTTGTACATTTTGTATTGCTCTTCTGGTGACAATGTAGTTTGTTTTTGTCAATTACCATTTTAATAATAGGGTAAAGAAAATTAAGTGGATTTTTGAAAGAAAACAATACTGTCAATATACTATTAAAACAAATTAAAATGGTAAAAGTTATTGTACTTTAAGTAAAAATAAAAGAGCAAAAATATCCATCCCAGTTTTGGATTACTTTAATTAACAAAAAAAATGCATATAGCAAAGGATAGTTTCAATCTGCCTACCTCTGGGTTATGGGCCCAGCATGCTTCCATTGCAGTACTCTGCTGCACATGTAAGTGCAAGAGATCCTGAAGCACTCACTCATCATGGGAAAGTACCAATGTGTTTCTTTGTTGGTTGATGGAAGAAACATCTTACAAAAACTCTCCAGATTATTGACTTTTTAAAGTTTTTCTAGGAAACGTTCTAGATGAATGCTTATTAGCCTTTGTCAGTATGTACTTTTTGCAAAGTGTCTCTGTGGCGCAATTGGTTAGTGTGTACGGCTATTAACCAAAAAGTTGGTGGTTAAATCCTACCCAGGGACGTAATTGACCTTGTGATCAGATTTTGGTGATATTTAAGTAGACAAGTCAAAATTTCAAACCCCCTCTTATTGTGTAGGGTACCTAGCCTTCTCTGATGTAATCAGAGTTAGATTTGATTCAGTGATTTTATAAAAACAGCTAGGAAGCACAATTTAGCAGTGGGTTGCAGAGAAAAAGAAATATGCTGGCAAAAAAATCCAATTGAGTGATTAAACAGCTCTTCATTTCTGGCTTTATTTTAATGCTAACAAATTTGTTCTCTGAAAAGTGTCCACAAAGCCAAGTCTCTGATTAACACCTTTGTAGGGATGGTTTTTCACATATTACTAAATTAAACTTGCTTCATTGGAAAGGCAGCAAGATGCATCCTCATTTCAATGTCTACTGAAATAATACAAGTTGACACCAGGAAACATTAACGCCACTGCATCCTTGCTGCTTTCTCATGTGGAAGTCTGTTTAATGTGAAAACAAGGTGATATCTAATTAGCACACAAGCAAGGAATTAAGAAAATCTTTATTTAAGGGTGAAGATGTTTCTCACAAAATCGTTGCCCCAATGCATCATTGAAATTCAAGCTGGAAAGATGATTTTAATATATCACTTGTACATTTTGTATTGCTCTTCTGGTGACAATGTAGTTTGTTTTTGTCAATTACCATTTTAATAATAGGGTAAAGAAAATTAAGTGGATTTTTGAAAGAAAACAATACTGTCAATATACTATTAAAACAAATTAATTGGTAAAAGTTATTGTACTTTAAGTAAAAATAAAAGAGGCAAAATATCAATCCCAGTTTTGGATTACTTTAATTAACAAAAAAATATGCATATAGCAGAGGATAGTTTCAATCTGCCTACCTCTGGGTTATGGGCTCAGCATGCTTCCATTGCTGTACTCTGCTGCACATGTAAGTGCAAGAGATCCTGAAGCACTCACTCATCATGGGAAAGTACCAAGGTGTTTCTTCGTTGGTTGATGGAAGAAACATCTTACAAAAACTCTCCAGATTATTGACTTTTTAAAGTTTTTCTAGGAAACGTTCTAGATGAATGCTTATTAGCCTTTGTCAGTATGTACTTT
The DNA here is from genome assembly GCF_028390025.1 of Pseudophryne corroboree. Lineage (NCBI taxonomy): Eukaryota > Metazoa > Chordata > Amphibia > Anura > Myobatrachidae > Pseudophryne > Pseudophryne corroboree. The sequence goes on from NW_026970032.1 coordinate 267,388, forward strand.
TGCAAAGTGTCTCTGTGGTGCAATTGGTTAGTGTGTAAGGCTATTAACCAAAAGGTTGGTGGTTCAATCCCACCCAGGAATGTAATTGACCTTGTGATAAGATTTTGGTGATATTTAAGTAGACAAGTCAAAATTTCAAACCCCCTCTTATTGTGTAGGGTACCTGGCCTTCTCTGATGTAATCAGAGTTAGATTTGATTCAGTGATTTTATAAAAAACAGCTAGGAAGCACAATTTAGCAGTGGGTTGCAGATAAAAAAAATATGCTGGCAAAAAAATACAATTGAGTGATTAAACAGCTCTTCATTTTCTGGCTTTATTTTTATGCTAACAAATTTGTTCTCTGAAATGTGTCCACAAAGCCAAGTCTCTGATTAACACTTTTGTAGGGATGGTTTTTCACCTATTACTAAATTAAACTTGCTTCATTGGAAAGGCAACAAGATGCATCCTCATTTCAATGTCTACTGAAATAATACAGGTTGACACCAGGAAACATTAACGCCACTGCATCCTTGCTGCTTTCTCATGTGGAAGTCTGTTTAATGTGAAAACAATGTGATATCTAATTAGCACACAGGTAAGGAATTAAGAAAATCTTTATTTAAGGGTGAAGATGTTTCTCACAAAATCGTTGCCCCAATGCATCATTGAAATTCAAGCTGGAAAGATGATTTTAATATATCACTTGTACATTTTGTATTGCTCTTCTGGTGACAATGTAGTTTGTTTTTGTCAATTACCATTTTAATAATAGGGTAAAGAAAATTAAGTGGATTTTTGAAAGAAAACAATACTGTCAATATACTATTAAAACAAATTAAAATGGTAAAAGTTATTGTACTTTAAGTAAAAATAAAAGAGCCAAAATATCAATCCCAGTTTTGGATTACTTTAATTAAAAAAAAAGCATACAGCAGAGGATAGTTTCAATCTGCCTACCTCTGGGTTATGAGCCCAGCATGCTTCCATTGCTGTACTCTGCTGCACATGTAAGTGCAAGAGATCCTGAAGCACTCACTCATCATGGGAAAGTACCAATGTGTTTCTTCATTGGTTGATGGAAGAAACATTTTACAAAAACTCTCCAGATTATTGACTTTTTAAAGTTTTTCTAGGAAACGTTCTTGATGAATGCTTATTAGCCTTTGTCAGTATGTACTTTTTGCAAAGTGTCTCTGTGGTGCAATTGGTTAGAGTGTAAGGCTATTAACCAAAAGGTTGGTGGTTCAATCCCACCCAGGAACGTAATTGACCTTGTGATCAGATTTTGGTGATATTTAAGTAGACAAGTCAAAATGTCAAACCCCCTCTTATTGTGTAGGGTACCTGGCCTTCTCTGATGTAATCAGAGTTAGATTTGATTCAGTGATTTTATAAAAAAACAGCTAGGAAGCACAATTTAGCAGTGGGTTGCAGAGAAAAAAAATATGCTGGCAAAAAAAATCCAATTGAGTGATTAAACAGCTCTTCATTTTCTGGCTTTATTTTTATGCTAACAAATTTGTTCTCTGAAAAGTGTCCACAAAGCCAAGACTCTGATTAACACCTTTGTAGGGATGGTTTTTCACCTATTACTAAATTAAACTTGCTTCATTGGAAAGGCAGCAAGATGCATCCTCATTTCAATGTCTACTGAAATAATACAAGTTGACACCAGGAAACATTAACGCCACTGCATCCTTGCTGCTTTCTCATGTGGAAGTTTGTTTAATGCTAAAACAAGGTGATATCTAATTAGCACACAGGTAAGGAATTAAGAAAATCTTTATTTAAGGGTGAAGATGTTTCTCACAAAATCGTTGCCCCAATGCATCATTGAAATTCAAGCTGGAAAGATGATTTTAATATATCACTTGTACATTTTGTATTGCTCTTCTGGTGACAATGTAGTTTGTTTTTGTCAATTACCATTTTAATAATAGGGTAAAGAAAATTAAGTGGATTTTTGAAAGAAAACAATACTGTCAATATACTATTAAAACAAATTAAAATGGTAAAAGTTATTGTACTTTAAGTAAAAATAAAAGAGCCAAAATATCAATCCCAGTTTTGGATTACTTTAATTAAAAAAAAAAGCATACAGCAGAGGATAGTTTCAATCTGCCTACCTCTGGGTTATGAGCCCAGCATGCTTCCATTGCTGTACTCTGCTGCACATGTAAGTGCAAGAGATCCTGAAGCACTCACTCATCATGGGAAAGTACCAATGTGTTTCTTCGTTGGTTGATGGAAGAAACATCTTACAAAAACTCTCCAGATTATTGACTTTTTAAAGTTTTTCTAGGAAACGTTTTAGATGAATGCTTATTAGCCTTGGTCAGTATACCCTTTCGCAAAGTGTCTCTGTGGCGCAATCAGTTAGTGTGTACGGCTATTAACTAAAAGGTTGGTGGTTCAATCTCACCCAGGGATGTAATTGATCTTGTTATCAGATTTTGGTGATCTTTAAGTAGACAAGTCAAAATTTCAAACCCCCTCTTATGGTGTAGGGTACCTGGCCTTCTCTGATGTAATCAGAGTTAGATTTGATTCATTGATTTTATAAAAACAGCTAGGGAGCACAATTTAGCAGTGGTTTGCAGAGAAAAAAAATATGCTGGCAGAAAAATCCAATTGAGTGATTAAACAGCTCTTCATTTTCTGGCTTTATTTTTATGCTAACAAATTTGTTCTCTGAAAAGTGTCCACAAAGCCAAGTCTCTGATTAACACCTTTGTAAGGATGGTTTTTCACCTATTACTAAATTAAACTTGCTTCATTGGAAAGGCAGCAAGATGCATCCTCATTTCAATGTCTACTGAAATAATACAAGTTGACACCAGGAAACATTAACGCCACTGCATCCTTGCTGCTTTCTCATGTGGAAGTCTGTTTAATGCAAAAACAAGGTGATATCTAATTATCACACAGGTAAGGAATTAAGAAAATCTTTAATTTAAGGGTGAAGATGTTTCCCACAAAATCGTTGCCCCAATGCATCATTGAAATTCAAGCTGGAAAGATGATTTTAATATATCACTTGTACATTTTGTATTGCTCTTCTGGTGACAATGTAGTTTGTTTTTGTCAATTACCATTTTAATAATAGGGTAAAGAAAATGAAGTGGATTTTTGAAAGAAAACAATACTGTCAATATACTATTAAAACAAATTAAAATGGTAAAAGTTATTGTACTTTAAGTAAAAATAAAAGAGCCAAAATATCAATCCCAGTTTTGGATTACTTTAATTAACAAAAAAAAAGCATATAGCAAAGGATAGTTTCAATCTGCCTACCTCTGGGTTATGGGCCCAGCATGCTTCCATTGCTGTACTCTGCTGCACATGTAAGTGCAAGAGATCCTGAAGCACTCACTCATCATGGGAAAGTACCAATGTGTTTCTTCGTTGGTTGATGGAAGAAACATCTTACAAAAACTCTCCAGATTATTGACTTTTCAAAGTTTTTCTAGGAAACGTTTTAGATGAATGCTTATTAGCCCTTGTCAGTATATACTTTTGCAATGTGTCTTTGTGGCGCAATTAGTTAGTGTGTACGGCTATTAACCAAAAGGTTGGTGGTTCAATCCCACCCAGGTACGTTATTGATCTTGTTATCAGATTTTGGTGATCTTTAAGTAGACAAGTCAAAATTTCAAACCCCCTGTTATGGTGTAGGGTACCTGGCCTTCTCTGATGTAATCAGAGTTAGATTTGATTCAGTGATTTTATAAAAACATCTAGGAAGCACAATTTAGCAGTGGGTTGCAGAGAAAAAGAAATATGCTGGCAGAAAAATCCAATTGAGTGATTAAACAGCTCTTCATTTTCTGGCTTTATTTTTATGCTAACAAATTTGTTCTCTGAAAAGTGTCCACAAAGCAAAGTCTCTGATTAACACCTTTGTAGGGATGGTTTTTCACCTATTACTAAATTAAACTTGCTTCATTGGAAAGGCAGCAAGATGCATCCTCATTTCAATGTCTACTGAAATAATACAGGTTGACACCAGGAAACATTAACGCCACTGCATCCTTACTGCTTTCTCATGTGGAAGTCTGTTTAATGTGAAAACAAGGTGATATCTAATTAGCACACAGGTAAGGAATTAAGAAAATCTTTATTTAAGGTTGAAGATGTTTCTCACAAAATCGTTGCCCCAATGCATCATTGAAATTCAAGCTGGAAAGATGATTTTAATATATCACTTGTACATTTTGTATTGCTCTTCTGGTGACAATGTAGTTTGTTTTTGTCAATTACCATTTTAATAATAGGGTAAAGAAAATTAAGTGGATTTTTGAAAGAAAACAATACTGTCAATATACTATTAAAACAAATTAAAATGGTAAAAGTTATTGTACTTTAAGTAAAAATAAAAGAGCCAAAATATCAATCCCAGTTTTGGATTACTTTAATTAACAAAAAAAAATGCATATAGCAGAGAATAGTTTCAATCTGCCTACCTCTGGGTTATGGGCCCAGCATGCTTCCATTGCTGTACTCTGCTGCACATGTAAGTGCAAGAGATCCTGAAGCACTCACTCATCATGGGAAAGTACCAATGTGTTTCTTCGTTGGTTGATAGAAGAAACATCTTACAAAAACTCTCCAGATTATTGACTTTTTTTAAGTTTTTCTAGGAAACGTTTTAGATGAATGCTTATTAGCATTTGTCAGTATGTACTTTTGCAAAGTGTCTCTGTGGCGCAATCAGTTAGTGTGTACGGCTATTAACCAAAAGGTTGGTGGTTCAATCCCACCAAGGGACGTAATTGACCTTGTTATCAGATTTTGGTGATCTTTAAGTAGACAAGTCAAATTTCATACCCCCTGTTATTGTGTAGGGTACCTGGCCTTCTCTGATGTAATCAGAGTTAGATTTGATTTAATGATTTTATAAAAACATCTAGGAAGCACAATTTAGCAGTGGGTTGCAGAGAAAATGAAATATGCTGGCAAAAAAATCAAATTGCGTGATTAAACAGCTCTTCATTTTCTGGCTTTATTTTTATGCTAACAAATTTGTTCTCTGAAAAGTGTCCACAAAGCCAAGTCTCTGATTAACACCTTTGTAGGGATGGTTTTTCACCTATTACTAAATTAAACTTGCTTCATTGGAAAGGCAGCAAGATGCATCCTCATTTCAATGTCTACTGAAATAATACAGGTTGAAACCAGGTAACATTAACGCCACTGCATACTTGCTGCTTTCTCATGTGGAAGTCTGTTTAATGTGAAAACAAGGTGATATCTAATTAGCACACAGGTAAGGAATTACGAAAATCTTTATTAAAGGGTGAAGATGTTTCTCACAAAATTGTTGCCCCAATGCATCATTGAAATTCAAGCTGGAAAGATGATTTTAATATATCACTTGTACATTTTGTATTGCTCTTCTGGTGACAATGTAGTTTTTTTTGTCAATTACCATTTTAATAATAGGGTAAAGAAAATTAAGTGGATTTTTGAAAGAAAACTATACTGTCAATATACTATTAAAACAAATTAAAATGGTAAAAGTTATTGTACTTTAAGTAAAAATAAAAGAGCAAAAATATCAATCCCAGTTTTGATTACTTAAATTAACAAAAAAAATGCATATAGCAAAGGATAGTTTCAATCTGCCTACCTCTGGGTTATGGTTCCAGCATGCTTCCATTGCAGTACTATGCTGCACATGTAAGTGCAAGAGATCCTGAAGCACTCACTCATCATGGGAAAGTACCAATGTGTTTATTCGTTGGTTGATGGAAGAAACATCTTACAAAAACTCTCCAGATTATTAATTTTTTAATGTTTTTCTAGGAAACGTTCTAGATGTATGCTTATTAGCCTTTGTCAGTATATACTTTTTGCAAAGTGTCTCTGTGGCGCAATCGGTTAGTGTGTTCGACTATTAACCAAAAGGTTGGTGGTTCAATCCCACCCAGGGACGTAATTGACCTTGTGATCAGATTTTGGTGATATTTAAGTAGACAAGTCAAAATTTCAAACCCCCTCTTATTGTGTAGGGTACCTGGCCTTCTCTGATGTAATCAGAGTTAGATTTGATTCAGTGATTTTATAAAAAACAGCTAGGAAGCACAATTTAGCAGTTGGTTGCAGAGAAAAAAAATATGCTGGCAAAAAAAATCCAATTGAGTGATTAAACAGCTCTTCATTTTCTGGCTTTATTTTTATGCTAACAAATTTGTTCTCTGAAAAGTGTCCACAAAGCCAAGTCTCTGATTAACACCTTTGTAGGGATGGTTTTTCACCTATTACTAAATTAAACTTGCTTCATTGGAAAGGCAGCAAGATGTATCCTCATTTCAATGTCTACTGAAATAATACAGGTTGACACCAGGAAACATTAACGCCACTGCATCCTTGCTGCTTTCTCATGTGGAAGTCTGTTTAATGCGAAAACAAGGTGATATCTAATTAGCACACAGGTAAGGAATTAAGAAAATCTTTATTTAAGGGTGAAGATGTTTCTCACAAAATCGTTGCCCCAATGCATCATTGAAATTCAAGCTGGAAAGATGATTTTAATATATCACTTGTACATTTTGTATTGCTCTTCTGGTGACAATGTAGTTTGTTTTTGTCAATTACCATTTTAATAATAGGGTAAAGAAAATTAAGTGGATTTTTGAAAGAAAACAATACTGTCAATATACTATTAAAACAAATTAAAATGGTAAAAGTTATTGTACTTTAAGTAAAAATAAAAGAGCCAAAATATCAATCTCAGTTTTGGATTACTTTAATTAAAAAAAAAAAAGCATACAGCAGAGGATAGTTTCAATCTGCCTACCTCTGGGTTATGAGCCCAGCATGCTTCCATTGCTGTACTCTGCTGCACATGTAAGTGCAAGAGATCCTGAAGCACTCACTCATCATGGGAAAGTACCAATGTGTTTCTTTGTTGGTTGATGGAAGAAACATCTTACAAAAACTCTCCAGATTATTGACTTTTTAAAGTTTTTCTAGGAAACGTTTTAGATGAATGCTTATTAGCCTTTGTCAGTATGCCCTTTCGCAAAGTGTCTCTGTGGCGCAATCAGTTAGTGTGTACGGCTATTAACTAAAAGGTTGGTGGTTCAATCCCACCCAGGGATGTAATTGATCTTGTTATCAAATTTTGGTGATCTTTAAGTAGACAAGTCAAAATTTCAAACCCCCTCTTATGGTGTAGGGTACCTGGCCTTCTCTGATGTAATCAGAGTTAGATTTGATTCATTGATTTTATAAAAACAGCTAGGAAGCACAATTTAGCAGTGGTTTGCAGAGAAAAAAAATATGCTGGCAGAAAAATCCAATTGAGTGATTAAACAGCTCTTCATTTTCTGGCTTTATTTTTATGCTAACAAATTTGTTCTCTGAAAAGTGTCCACAAAGCCAAGTCTCTGATTAACACCTTTGTAAGGATGGTTTTTCACCTATTACTAAATTAAACTTGCTTCATTGGAAAGGCAGCAAGATGCATCCTCATTTCAATGTCTACTGAAATAATACAAGTTGACACAAGGAAACATTAACGCCACTGCATCCTTGCTGCTTTCTCATGTGGAAGTCTGTTTAATGCGAAAACAAGGTGATATCTAATTATCACACAGGTAAGGAATTAAGAAAATCTTTATTTAAGGGTGAAGATGTTTCTCACAAAATCGTTGCCCGAATGCATCATTGAAATTCAAGCTGGAAAGATGATTTTAATATATCACTTGTACATTTTGTATTGCTCTTCTGGTGACAATGTAGTTTGTTTTTGTCAATTACCATTTTAATAATAGGGTAAAGAAAATTAAGTGGATTTTTGAAAGAAAACAATACTGTCAATATACTATTAAAACAAATTAAAATGGTAAAAGTTATTGTACTTTAAGTAAAAATAAAAGAGCCAAAATATCAATCCCAGTTTTGGATTACTTTAATTAACAAAAAAAAGCATATAGCAAAGGATAGTTTCAATCTGCCTACCTCTGGGTTATGGGCCCAGCATGCTTCCATTGCTGTACTCTGCTGCACATGTAAGTGCAAGAGATCCTGAAGCACTCACTCATCATGGGAAAGTACCAATGTGTTTCTTCGTTGGTTGATGGAAGAAACATCTTACAAAAACTCTCCAGATTATTGACTTTTTAAAGTTTTTCTAGGAAACGTTTTAGATGAATGCTTATTAGCCCTTGTCAGTATATACTTTCGCAATGTGTCTCTGTGGCGCAATTAGTTAGTGTGTACGGCTATTAACCAAAAGGTTGGTGGTTCAATCCCACCCAGGTACGTAATTGACCTTGTTATCAGATTTTGGTGATCTTTAAGTAGACAAGTCAAAATTTCAAACCCCCTGTTATGGTGTAGGGTACCTGGCCTTCTCTGATGTAATCAGAGTTAGATTTGATTCAGTGATTTTATAAAAACAGCTAGGAAGCACAATTTAGCAGTGGGTTGCAGAGAAAAAGAAATATGCTGGCAGAAAAATCCAATTGAGTGATTAAACAGCTCTTCATTTTCTGGCTTTATTTTTATGCTAACAAATTTGTTCTCTGAAAAGTGTCCACAAAGCAAAGTCTCTGATTAACACCTTTGTAAGGATGTTTTTTCACCTATTACTAAATTAAACTTGCTTCATTGGAAAGGCAGCAAGATGCATCCTCATTTCAATGTCTACTGAAATAATACAAGTTGACACCAGGAAACATTAACGCCACTGCATCCTTGCTGCTTTCTCATGTGGAAGTCTGTTTAATGTGAAAACAAGGTGATATCTAATTAGCACACAGGTAAGGAATTAAGAAAATCTTTATTTAAGGGTGAAGATGTTTCTCACAAAATCGTTGCCCCAATGCATCATTGAAATTCAAGCTGGAAAGATGATTTTAATATATCACTTGTACATTTTGTATTGCTCTTCTGGTGACAATGTAGTTTGTTTTTGTCAATTACCATTTTAATAATAGGGTAAAGAAAATGAAGTGGATTTTTGAAAGAAAACAATACTGTCAATATACTATTAAAACAAATTAAAATGGTAAAAGTTATTGTACTTTAAGTAAAAATAAAAGAGCCAAAATATCAATCCCAGTTTTGGATTACTTTAATTAACAAAAAAAAATATGCATATAGCAGAGGATAGTTTCAATCTGCCTACCTCTGGGTTATGGGCCCAGCATGCTTCCATTGCTGTACTCTGCTGCACATGTAAGTGCAAGAGATCCTGAAGCACTCACTCATCATGGGAAAGTACCAATGTGTTTCTTCGTTGGTTGATGGAAGAAACATCTTACAAAAACTCTCCAGATTATTGACTTTTTAAAGTTTTTCTAGGAAACGTTTTAGATGAATGCTTATTAGCCTTTGTCAGTATATACTTTCGCAATGTGTCTCTGTGGCGCAATTAGTTAGTGTGTACGGCTATTAACCAAAAGGTTGGTGGTTCAATCCCACCCAGGTACGTAATTGACCTTGTTATCAGATTTTGGTGATCTTTAAGTAGACAAGTCAAAATTTCAAACCCCCTGTTATGGTGTAGGGTACCTGGCCTTCTCTGATGTAATCAGAGTTAGATTTGATTCAGTGATTTTATAAAAACAGCTAGGAAGCACAATTTAGCAGTGGGTTGCAGAGAAAAAAAATATGCTGGCAGAAAAATCCAATTGAGTGATTAAACAGCTCTTCATTTTCTGGCTTTATTTTTATGCTAACAAATTTGTTCTCTGAAAAGTGTCCACAAAGCAAAGTCTCTGATTAACACCTTTGTAAGGATGTTTTTTCACCTATTACTAAATTAAACTTGCTTCATTGGAAAGGCAGCAAGATGCATCCTCATTTCAATGTCTACTGAAATAATACAAGTTGACACCAGGAAACATTAACGCCACTGCATCCTTGCTGCTTTCTCATGTGGAAGTCTGTTTAATGTGAAAACAAGGTGATATCTAATTAGCACACAGGTAAGGAATTAAGAAAATCTTTATTTAAGGGTGAAGATGTTTCTCACAAAATCGTTGCCCCAATGCATCATTGAAATTCAAGCTGGAAAGATGATTTTAATATATCACTTGTACATTTTGTATTGCTCTTCTGGTGACAATGTAGTTTGTTTTTGTCAATTACCATTTTAATAATAGGGTAAAGAAAATGAAGTGGATTTTTGAAAGAAAACAATACTGTCAATATACTATTAAAACAAATTAAAATGGTAAAAGTTATTGTACTTTAAGTAAAAATAAAAGAGCCAAAATATCAATCCCAGTTTTGGATTACTTTAATTAACAAAAAAAAATATGCATATAGCAGAGGATAGTTTCAATCTGCCTACCTCTGGGTTATGGGCCCAGCATGCTTCCATTGCTGTACTCTGCTGCACATGTAAGTGCAAGAGATCCTGAAGCACTCACTCATCATGGGAAAGTACCAATGTGTTTATTCGTTGGTTGATGGAAGAAACATCTTACAAAAACTCTCCAGATTATTGATTTTTTAATGTTTTTCTAGGAAACGTTCTAGATGTATGCTTATTAGCCTTTGTCAGTATGTACTTTTTGCAAAGTGTCTCTGTGGCGCAATCGGTTAGTGTGTACGACTATTAACCAAAAGGTTGATGGTTCAATCCCACCCAGGGACGTAATTGACCTTGTGATCAGATTTTGGTGATATTTAAGTAGACAAGTCAAAATTTCAAACCCCCTCTTATTGTGTAGGGTACCTGGCCTTCTCTGATGTAATCAGAGTTAGATTTGATTCATTGATTTTATAAAAACAGCTAGGAAGCACAATTTAGCAGTGGTTTGCAGAGAAAAAAAATATGCTGGCAGAAAAATCCAATTGAGTGATTAAACAGCTCTTCATTTTCTGGCTTTATTTTTATGCTAACAAATTTGTTCTCTGAAAAGTGTCCACAAAGCAAAGTCTCTGATTAACACCTTTGTAAGGATGTTTTTTCACCTATTACTAAATTAAACTTGCTTCATTGGAAAGGCAGCAAGATGCATCCTCATTTCAATGTCTACTGAAATAATACAAGTTGACACCAGGAAACATTAACGCCACTGCATCCTTGCTGCTTTCTCATGTGGAAGTCTGTTTAATGTGAAAACAAGGTGATATCTAATTAGCACACAGGTAAGGAATTAAGAAAATCTTTATTTAAGGGTGAAGATGTTTCTCACAAAATCGTTGCCCCAATGCATCATTGAAATTCAAGCTGGAAAGATGATTTTAATATATCACTTGTACATTTTGTATTGCTCTTCTGGTGACAATGTAGTTTGTTTTTGTCAATTACCATTTTAATAATAGGGTAAAGAAAATGAAGTGGATTTTTGAAAGAAAACAATACTGTCAATATACTATTAAAACAAATTAAAATGGTAAAAGTTATTGTACTTTAAGTAAAAATAAAAGAGCCAAAATATCAATCCCAGTTTTGGATTACTTTAATTAACAAAAAAAAATATGCATATAGCAGAGGATAGTTTCAATCTGCCTACCTCTGGGTTATGGGCCCAGCATGCTTCCATTGCTGTACTCTGCTGCACATGTAAGTGCAAGAGATCCTGAAGCACTCACTCATCATGGGAAAGTACCAATGTGTTTATTCGTTGGTTGATGGAAGAAACATCTTACAAAAACTCTCCAGATTATTGATTTTTTAATGTTTTTCTAGGAAACGTTCTAGATGTATGCTTATTAGCCTTTGTCAGTATGTACTTTTTGCAAAGTGTCTCTGTGGCGCAATCGGTTAGTGTGTACGACTATTAACCAAAAGGTTGATGGTTCAATCCCACCCAGGGACGTAATTGACCTTGTGATCAGATTTTGGTGATATTTAAGTAGACAAGTCAAAATTTCAAACCCCCTCTTATTGTGTAGGGTACCTGGCCTTCTCTGATGTAATCAGAGTTAGATTTGATTCAGTGATTTTATAAAAAACAGCTAGGAAGCACAATTTAGCAGTGGGTTGCAGAGAAAAAAAATATGCTGGCATTGGAAAATTCAGGGCTATGTCGTGTAGATGATGGCCTAACAGGAGGCTATAAAATTTTCTTTCTAGTGACCTTCGTTTGGGAGAAAAATGCAAAGGTACAAGACAGCTTTTCCTTGCCAATATCTCACTTTTGCAAAGAGCTGCGCATTGGAAAATTCAGGGCTATGTCGTGTAGATGATGGCCTAACAGGAGGCTTTAAAATTTTCTTTCTAGTGACCTTCGTTTGTGAGAAAAATGCAAAGGTACAAGACAGCTTTTCCTTGCCAATATCTCTCTTTTGCAAAGAGCTACGCATTGGAAAATTCAGGGCTATGTCGTGTAGATGATGGCCTAACAGGAGGCTTTAAAATTTTCTTTCTAGTGACCTTCGTTTGGGAGAAAAATGCAAAGGTACAAGACAGCTTTTCCTTGCCAATATCTCTCTTTTGCAAAGAGCTGCGCATTGGAAAATGCAGGGCTATATCGTGTAGATGATGGCCTAACAGGAGGCTTTAAAATTTTCTTTCTAGTGACCTTCGTTTGGGAGAAAAATGCAAAGGTACAAGACAGCTTTTCCTTGCCAATATCTCTCTTTTGCAAAGAGCTGCGCATTGGAAAATTCAGGGCTATGTCGTGTAGATGATGGCCTAACAGGAGGCTTTAAAATTTTCTTTCTAGTGTCCTTCGTTTGGGAGAAAAATGCAATGGTACAAGACAGCTTTTCCTTGCCAATATCTCTCTTTTGCAAAGAGCTACGCATTGGAAAATTCAGGGCTATGTCGTGTAGATGATGGCCTAACAGGAGGCTTTAAAATTTTCTTTCTAGTGACCTTCGTTTGGGAGAAAAATGCAAAGGTACAAGACAGCTTTTCCTTGCCAATATCTCTCTTTTGCAAAGAGCTGCGCATTGGAAAATTCAGGGCTATGTCGTGTAGATGATGGCCTAACAGGAGGCTTTAAAATTTTCTTTCTAGTGACCTTCGTTTGGGAGAAAAATGCAAAGGTACAAGACAGCTTTTCCTTGCCAATATCTCTCTTTTACAAAGAGCTACGCATTGGAAAATTCAGGGCTATGTCGTGTAGATGATGGCCTAACAGGAGGCTTTAAAATTTTCTTTCTAGTGTCCTTCGTTTGGGAGAAAAATGCAATGGTACAAGACAGCTTTTCCTTGCCAATATCTCTCTTTTGCAAAGAGCTACGCATTGGAAAATTCAGGGCTATGTCGTGTAGATGATGGCCTAACAGGAGGCTTTAAAATTTTCTTTCTAGTGACCTTCGTTTGGGAGAAAAATGCAAAGGTACAAGACAGCTTTTCCTTGCCAATATCTCTCTTTTGCAAAGAGCTACGCATTGGAAAATTCAGGGCTATGTCGTGTAGATGATGGCCTAACAGGAGGCTTTAAAATTTTCTTTCTAGTGACCTTCGTTTGGGAGAAAAATGCAAAGGTACAAGACAGCTTTTCCTTGCCAATATCTCTCTTTTGCAAAGAGCTGCGCATTGGAAAATTCAGGGCTATATCGTGTAGATGATGGCCTAACAGGAGGCTTTAAAATTTTCTTTCTAGTGACCTTCGTTTGGGAGAAAAATGCAAAGGTACAAGACAGCTTTTCCTTGCCAATATCTCTCTTTTGCAAAGAGCTGCGCATTGGAAAATTCAGGGCTATGTCGTGTAGATGATGGCCTAACAGGAGGCTTTAAAATTTTCTTTCTAGTGTCCTTCGTTTGGGAGAAAAATGCAATGGTACAAGACAGCTTTTCCTTGCCAATATCTCTCTTTTGCAAAGAGCTACGCATTGGAAAATTCAGGGCTATGTCGTGTAGATGATGGCCTAACAGGAGGCTTTAAAATTTTCTTTCTAGTGACCTTCGTTTGGGAGAAAAATGCAAAGGTACAAGACAGCTTTTCCTTGCCAATATCTCTCTTTTGCAAAGAGCTGCGCATTGGAAAATTCAGGGCTATGTCGTGTAGATGATGGCCTAACAGGAGGCTTTAAAATTTTCTTTCTAGTGACCTTCGTTTGGGAGAAAAATGCAAAGGTACAAGACAGCTTTTCCTTGCCAATATCTCTCTTTTACAAAGAGCTACGCATTGGAAAATTCAGGGCTATGTCGTGTAGATGATGGCCTAACAGGAGGCTTTAAAATTTTCTTTCTAGTGTCCTTCGTTTGGGAGAAAAATGCAATGGTACAAGACAGCTTTTCCTTGCCAATATCTCTCTTTTGCAAAGAGCTACGCATTGGAAAATTCAGGGCTATGTCGTGTAGATGATGGCCTAACAGGAGGCTTTAAAATTTTCTTTCTAGTGTCCTTCGTTTGGGAGAAAAATGCAAAGGTACAAGACAGCTTTTCCTTGCCAATATCTCTCTTTTGCAAAGAGCTACGCATTGGAAAATTCAGGGCTATGTCGTGTAGATGATGGCCTAACAGGAGGCTATAAAATTTTCTTTCTAGTGACCTTCGTTTGGGAGAAAAATGCAAAGGTACAAGACAGCTTTTCCTTGCCAATATCTCACTTTTGCAAAGAGCTGCGCATTGGAAAATTCAGGGCTATGTCGTGTAGATGATGGCCTAACAGGAGGCTTTAAAATTTTCTTTCTAGTGACCTTCGTTTGGGAGAAAAATGCAAAGGTACAAGACAGCTTTTCCTTGCCAATATCTCTCTTTTGCAAAGAGCTACGCATTGGAAAATTCAGGGCTATGTCGTGTAGATGATGGCCTAACAGGAGGCTTTAAAATTTTCTTTCTAGTGACCTTCGTTTGGGAGAAAAATGCAAAGGTACAAGACAGCTTTTCCTTGCCAATATCTCTCTTTTGCAAAGAGCTGCGCATTGGAAAATTCAGGGCTATGTCGTGTAGATGATGGCCTAACAGGAGGCTTTAAAATTTTCTTTCTAGTGACCTTCGTTTGGGAGAAAAATGCAAAGGTACAAGACAGCTTTTCCTTGCCAATATCTCTCTTTTGCAAAGAGCTGCGCATTGGAAAATTCAGGGCTATGTCGTGTAGATGATGGCCTAACAGGAGGCTTTAAAATTTTCTTTCTAGTGTCCTTCGTTTGGGAGAAAAATGCAATGGTACAAGACAGCTTTTCCTTGCCAATATCTCTCTTTTGCAAAGAGCTGCGCATTGGAAAATTCAGGGCTATATCGTGTAGATGATGGCCTAACAGGAGGCTTTAAAATTTTCTTTCTAGTGACCTTCGTTTGGGAGAAAAATGCAAAGGTACAAGACAGCTTTTCCTTGCCAATATCTCTCTTTTGCAAAGAGCTGCGCATTGGAAAATTCAGGGCTATGTCGTGTAGATGATGGCCTAACAGGAGGCTTTAAAATTTTCTTTCTAGTGTCCTTCGTTTGGGAGAAAAATGCAATGGTACAAGACAGCTTTTCCTTGCCAATATCTCTCTTTTGCAAAGAGCTACGCATTGGAAAATTCAGGGCTATGTCGTGTAGATGATGGCCTAACAGGAGGCTTTAAAATTTTCTTTCTAGTGACCTTCGTTTGGGAGAAAAATGCAAAGGTACAAGACAGCTTTTCCTTGCCAATATCTCTCTTTTGCAAAGAGCTGCGCATTGGAAAATTCAGGGCTATGTCGTGTAGATGATGGCCTAACAGGAGGCTTTAAAATTTTCTTTCTAGTGACCTTCGTTTGGGAGAAAAATGCAAAGGTACAAGACAGCTTTTCCTTGCCAATATCTCTCTTTTACAAAGAGCTACGCATTGGAAAATTCAGGGCTATGTCGTGTAGATGATGGCCTAACAGGAGGCTTTAAAATTTTCTTTCTAGTGTCCTTCGTTTGGGAGAAAAATGCAATGGTACAAGACAGCTTTTCCTTGCCAATATCTCTCTTTTGCAAAGAGCTACGCATTGGAAAATTCAGGGCTATGTCGTGTAGATGATGGCCTAACAGGAGGCTTTAAAATTTTCTTTCTAGTGTCCTTCGTTTGGGAGAAAAATGCAAAGGTACAAGACAGCTTTTCCTTGCCAATATCTCTCTTTTGCAAAGAGCTACGCATTGGAAAATTCAGGGCTATGTCGTGTAGATGATGGCCTAACAGGAGGCTATAAAATTTTCTTTCTAGTGACCTTCGTTTGGGAGAAAAATGCAAAGGTACAAGACAGCTTTTCCTTGCCAATATCTCACTTTTGCAAAGAGCTGCGCATTGGAAAATTCAGGGCTATGTCGTGTAGATGATGGCCTAACAGGAGGCTTTAAAATTTTCTTTCTAGTGACCTTCGTTTGGGAGAAAAATGCAAAGGTACAAGACAGCTTTTCCTTGCCAATATCTCTCTTTTGCAAAGAGCTACGCATTGGAAAATTCAGGGCTATGTCGTGTAGATGATGGCCTAACAGGAGGCTTTAAAATTTTCTTTCTAGTGACCTTCGTTTGGGAGAAAAATGCAAAGGTACAAGACAGCTTTTCCTTGCCAATATCTCTCTTTTGCAAAGAGCTGCGCATTGGAAAATTCAGGGCTATATCGTGTAGATGATGGCCTAACAGGAGGCTTTAAAATTTTCTTTCTAGTGACCTTCGTTTGGGAGAAAAATGCAAAGGTACAAGACAGCTTTTCCTTGCCAATATCTCTCTTTTGCAAAGAGCTGCGCATTGGAAAATTCAGGGCTATGTCGTGTAGATGATGGCCTAACAGGAGGCTTTAAAATTTTCTTTCTAGTGTCCTTCGTTTGGGAGAAAAATGCAATGGTACAAGACAGCTTTTCCTTGCCAATATCTCTCTTTTGCAAAGAGCTACGCATTGGAAAATTCAGGGCTATGTCGTGTAGATGATGGCCTAACAGGAGGCTTTAAAATTTTCTTTCTAGTGACCTTCGTTTGGGAGAAAAATGCAAAGGTACAAGACAGCTTTTCCTTGCCAATATCTCTCTTTTGCAAAGAGCTGCGCATTGGAAAATTCAGGGCTATGTCGTGTAGATGATGGCCTAACAGGAGGCTTTAAAATTTTCTTTCTAGTGACCTTCGTTTGGGAGAAAAATGCAAAGGTACAAGACAGCTTTTCCTTGCCAATATCTCTCTTTTACAAAGAGCTACGCATTGGAAAATTCAGGGCTATGTCGTGTAGATGATGGCCTAACAGGAGGCTTTAAAATTTTCTTTCTAGTGTCCTTCGTTTGGGAGAAAAATGCAATGGTACAAGACAGCTTTTCCTTGCCAATATCTCTCTTTTGCAAAGAGCTACGCATTGGAAAATTCAGGGCTATGTCGTGTAGATGATGGCCTAACAGGAGGCTTTAAAATTTTCTTTCTAGTGTCCTTCGTTTGGGAGAAAAATGCAAAGGTACAAGACAGCTTTTCCTTGCCAATATCTCTCTTTTGCAAAGAGCTACGCATTGGAAAATTCAGGGCTATGTCGTGTAGATGATGGCCTAACAGGAGGCTATAAAATTTTCTTTCTAGTGACCTTCGTTTGGGAGAAAAATGCAAAGGTACAAGACAGCTTTTCCTTGCCAATATCTCACTTTTGCAAAGAGCTGCGCATTGGAAAATTCAGGGCTATGTCGTGTAGATGATGGCCTAACAGGAGGCTTTAAAATTTTCTTTCTAGTGACCTTCGTTTGGGAGAAAAATGCAAAGGTACAAGACAGCTTTTCCTTGCCAATATCTCTCTTTTGCAAAGAGCTGCGCATTGGAAAATTCAGGGCTATGTCGTGTAGATGATGGCCTAACAGGAGGCTTTAAAATTTTCTTTCTAGTGTCCTTCGTTTGGGAGAAAAATGCAATGGTACAAGACAGCTTTTCCTTGCCAATATCTCTCTTTTGCAAAGAGCTACGCATTGGAAAATTCAGGGCTATGTCGTGTAGATGATGGCCTAACAGGAGGCTTTAAAATTTTCTTTCTAGTGTCCTTCGTTTGGGAGAAAAATGCAATGGTACAAGACAGCTTTTCCTTGCCAATATCTCTCTTTTGCAAAGAGCTACGCATTGGAAAATTCAGGGCTATGTCGTGTAGATGATGGCCTAACAGGAGGCTTTAACATTTTCTTTCTAGTGACCTTCGTTTGGGAGAAAAATGCAAAGGTACAAGACAGCTTTTCCTTGCCAATATCTTTCTTTTGCAAAGAGCTGCGCATTGGAAAATTCAGGGCTATGTCGTGTAGATGATGGCCTAACAGGAGGCTTTAAAATTTTCTTTCTAGTGTCCTTCGTTTGGGAGAAAAATGCAATGGTACAAGAAAGCTTTTCCTTGCCAATATCTCTCTTTTGCAAAGAGCTGCGCATTGGAAAATTCAGGGCTATGTCGTGTAGATGATGGCCTAACAGGAGGCTTTAAAATTTTCTTTCTAGTGTCCTTCGTTTGGGAGAAAAATGCAAAGGTACTAGACAGCTTTTCCTTGCCAATATCTCTCTTTTGTAAAGAGCTACGCATTGGAAAATTCAGGACTATGTCGTGTAGATGATGGCCTAACAGTAGGCTTTAAAATTTTCTTTCTAGTGACCTTCGTTTGGGAGAAAAATGCAAAGGTACCTGACAGCTTTTCCTTGCCAATATCTCTCTTTTGCAAATAGCTGCGCATTGGAAAACTCAGGGCTATGTCGTGTAGATGATGGCATAACAGGAGGCTTTAAAATTTTAATTCTAGTGTCCTTCGTTTGGGAGAAAAATGCAAAGGTACAAGACAGCTTTTCCTTGCCAATATCTCTCTTTTGCAAAGAGCTGCGCATTGGAAAATTCAGGGCTATGTCGTGTAGATGATGGCCTAACAGGAGGCTTTAAAATTTTCTTTCTAGTGTCCTTCGTTTGGGAGAAAAATGCAATGGTACAAGACAGCTTTTCCTTGCCAATATCTCTCTTTTGCAAAGAGCTGCGCATTGGAAAATTCAGGGCTATGTCGTGTAGATGATGGCATAACAGGAGGCTTTAAAATTTTAATTCTAGTGTCCTTCGTTTGGGAGAAAAATTCAAAGGTACAAGACAGCTTTTCCTTGCCAATATCTCTCTTTTGCAAAGAGCTACGCATTGGAAAATTCAGGGCTATGTCGTGTAGATGATGGCCTAACAGGAGGCTTTAAAATTTTCTTTCTAGTGACCTTCGTTTGGGAGAAAAATGCAAAGGTACAAGACAGCTTTTCCTTGCCAATATCTCTCTTTTGCAAAGAGCTGCGCATTGGAAAATTCAGGGCTATGTCGTGTAGATGATGGCCTAACAGGAGGCTTTAAAATTTTCTTTCTAGTGTCCTTCGTTTGGGAGAAAAATGCAATGGTACAAGAAAGCTTTTCCTTGCCAATATCTCTCTTTTGCAAAGAGCTGCGCATTGGAAAATTCAGGGCTATGTCGTGTAGATGATGGCCTAACAGGAGGCTTTAAAATTTTCTTTCTAGTGTCCTTCGTTTGGGAGAAAAATGCAAAGGTACTAGACAGCTTTTCCTTGCCAATATCTCTCTTTTGTAAAGAGCTACGCATTGGAAAATTCAGGACTATGTCGTGTAGATGATGGCCTAACAGTAGGCTTTAAAATTTTCTTTCTAGTGACCTTCGTTTGGGAGAAAAATGCAAAGGTACCTGACAGCTTTTCCTTGCCAATATCTCTCTTTTGCAAATAGCTGCGCATTGGAAAACTCAGGGCTATGTCGTGTAGATGATGGCATAACAGGAGGCTTTAAAATTTTAATTCTAGTGTCCTTCGTTTGGGAGAAAAATGCAAAGGTACAAGACAGCTTTTCCTTGCCAATATCTCTCTTTTGCAAAGAGCTGCGCATTGGAAAATTCAGGGCTATGTCGTGTAGATGATGGCCTAACAGGAGGCTTTAAAATTTTCTTTCTAGTGTCCTTCGTTTGGGAGAAAAATGCAATGGTACAAGACAGCTTTTCCTTGCCAATATCTCTCTTTTGCAAAGAGCTGCGCATTGGAAAATTCAGGGCTATTTCGTGTAGATGATGGCCTAACAGGAGGCTTTAAAATTTTCTTTCTAGTGTCCTTCGTTTGGGAGAAAAATGCAAAGGTACAAGACAGCTTTTCCTTGCCAATATCTCTCTTTTGCAAAGAGCTACGCATTGGAAAATTCAGGGCTATGTCATGTAGATGATGGCCTAACAGGAGGCTTTAAAATTTTCTTTCTAGTGACCTTCGTTTGGGAGAAAAATGCAAAGGTACAAGAAAGCTTTTCCATGCCAATATCTCTCTTTTGCAAAGAGTTACGCATTGGAAAATTCAGGGCTATTTCGTGTAGATGATGGCCTAACAGGAGGCTTTAAAATGTTCTTTCTAGTGTCCTTCGTTTGGGAGAAAAATGCAAAGGTACAAGACAGCTTTTCCTTGCCAATATCTCTCTTTTGCAAAGAGCTACGCATTGGAAAATTCAGGGCTATGTCATGTAGATGATGGCCTAACAGGAGGCTTTAAAATTTTAATTCTAGTGTCCTTCGTTTGGGAGAAAAATGCAAAGGCACAAGATAGCTTTTCCTTGCCAATATCTCTCTTTTACAAAGAGCTACGCATTGGAAAATTCAGGGCTATGTCGTGTAGATGATGGCCTAACAGGAGGCTTTAAAATTTTCTTTCTAGTGTCCTTCGTTTGGGAGAAAAATGCAATGGTACAAGACAGCTTTTCCTTGCCAATATTTCTCTTTTGCAAAGAGCTACGCATTGGAAAATTCAGGGCTATGTCATGTAGATGATGGCCTAACAGGAGGCTTTAAAATTTTCTTTCTAGTGACCTTCGTTTGGGAGAAAAATGCAAAGGTACTATACAGCTTTTCCTTGCCAATATCTCTCTTTTGCAAAGAGCTGCGCATTGGAAAATTCAGGGCTATGTCGTGTAGATGATGGCCTAACAGGAGGCTTTAAAAATTTCTTTCTAGTGTCCTTCGTTTGGGAGAAAAATGCAAAGGTACAAGACAGCTTTTCCTTGCCAATATCTCTCTTTTGCAAAGAGCTACGCATTGGAAAATTCAGGGCTATGTCGTGTAGATGATGGCTTAACAGGAGGCTTTAAAATTTTCATTCTAATGACCTTCGTTTGGGAGAAAAATGCAAAGGTACAAGACAGCTTTTCCTTGCCAATATCTCTCTTTTGCAAAGAGCAGCGCATTGGAAAATTCAGGGCTATATCGTGTAGATGATGGCCTAACAGGAGGCTTTAAAATTTTAATTCTAGTGTCCTTCGTTTGGGAGAAAAATGCAAAGGTACAAGACAGCTTTTCCTTGCCAATATCTCTCTTTTGCAAAGAGCTGCGCATTGGAAAATTCATGGCTTTGCCGTGTAGATGATGGTCTAACAGGAGGCTTTAAAATTTTCTTTCTAGTGTCCTTCGTTTGGGAGAAAAATGCAATGGTACAAGACAGCTTTACCTTGCCAATATCTCTCTTTTGCAAAGAGCTGCGCATAGGAAAATTCAGGGCTATGTCGTGTAGATGATGGCCTAACGGGAGGCTTTAACATTTTCTTTCTAGTGACCTTCGTTTGGGAGAAAAATGCAAAGGTACAAGACAGCTTTTCCTTGCCAATATCTCTCTTTTGCAAAGAGCTGCGCATTGGAAAATTCAGGGCTATGTCGTGTAGATGATGGCATAACAGGAGGCTTTAAAATTTTAATTCTAGTGTCCTTCGTTTGGGAGAAAAATGCAAAGGTACAAGACAGCTTTTCCTTGCCAATATCTCTCTTTTGCAAAGAGCTGCGCATTGGAAAATTCAGGTCTATGTCGTGTAGATGATGGCCTAACAGGAGGCTTTAAAATTTTCTTTCTAGTGTCCTTCGTTTGGGAGAAAAATGCAATGGTACAAGACAGCTTTTCCTTGCCAATATCTCTCTTTTGCAAAGAGCTGCGCATTGGAAAATTCAGGGCTATTTCGTGTAGATGATGGCCTAACAGGAGGCTTTAAAATTTTCTTTCTAGTGTCCTTCGTTTGGGAGAAAAATGCAAAGGTACAAGACAGCTTTTCCTTGCCAATATCTCTCTTTTGCAAAGAGCTACGCATTGGAAAATTCAGGGCTATGTCGTGTAGATGATGGCCTAACAGGAGGCTTTAAAATTTTCTTTCTAGTGACCTTCGTTTGGGAGAAAAATTCAAAGGTACAAGACAGCTTTTCCTTGCCAATATCTCTCTTTTGCAAAGAGCTGCGCATTGGAAAATTCAGGGCTATATCGTGTAGATGATGGCCTAACAGGAGGCTTTAAAATGTTCTTTCTAGTGACCTTCGTTTGGGAGAAAAATGCAAAGGTACAAGACAGCTTTTACTTGCCAATATCTCTCTTTTGCAAAGAGCTGCGCATTGGAAAATTCAGGGCTATGTCGTGAAGATGATGGCCTAACAGGAGGCTTTAAAATTTTCTTTCTAGTGTCCTTCGTTTGGGAGAAAAATGCAATGGTACAAGACAGCTTTTCCTTGCCAATATCTCTCTTTTGCAAAGAGCTACGCATTGGAAAATTCAGGGCTATGTCGTGTAGATGATGGCCTAACAGGAGGCTTTAAAATTTTCTTTCTAGTGACCTTCGTTTGGGAGAAAAATTCAAAGGTACAAGACAGCTTTTCCTTGCCAATATCTCTCTTTTGCAAAGAGCTGCGCATTGGAAAATTCAGGGCTATATCGTGTAGATGATGGCCTAACAGGAGGCTTTAAAATGTTCTTTCTAGTGACCTTCGTTTGGGAGAAAAATGCAAAGGTACAAGACAGCTTTTACTTGCCAATATCTCTCTTTTGCAAAGAGCTGCGCATTGGAAAATTCAGGGCTATGTCGTGAAGATGATGGCCTAACAGGAGGCTTTAAAATTTTCTTTCTAGTGTCCTTCGTTTGGGAGAAAAATGCAATGGTACAAGACAGCTTTTCCTTGCCAATATCTCTCTTTTGCAAAGAGCTACGCATTGGAAAATTCAGGGCTATGTCGTGTAGATGATGGCCTAACAGGAGGCTTTAAAATTTTCTTTCTAGTGACCTTCGTTTGGGAGAAAAATGCAAAGGTACAAGACAGCTTTTCCTTGCCAATATCTCTCTTTTGCAAAGAGCTGCGCATTGGAAAATTCAGGGCTATGTCGTGTAGATGATGGCCTAACAGGAGGCTTTAAAATTTTCTTTCTAGTGACCTTCGTTTGGGAGAAAAATGCAAAGGTACAAGACAGCTTTTCCTTGCCAATATCTCTCTTTTGCAAAGAGCTGCGCATTGGAAAATTCAGGGCTATGTCGTGTAGATGATGGCCTAACAGGAGGCTTTAAAATTTTCTTTCTAGTGTCCTTCGTTTGGGAGAAAAATGCAATGGTACAAGAAAGCTTTTCCTTGCCAATATCTCTCTTTTGCAAAGAGCTGCGCATTGGAAAATTCAGGGCTATGTCGTGTAGATGATGGCCTAACAGGAGGCTTTAAAATTTTCTTTCTAGTGTCCTTCGTTTGGGAGAAAAATGCAAAGGTACTAGACAGCTTTTCCTTGCCAATATCTCTCTTTTGTAAAGAGCTACGCATTGGAAAATTCAGGACTATGTCGTGTAGATGATGGCCTAACAGTAGGCTTTAAAATTTTCTTTCTAGTGACCTTCGTTTGGGAGAAAAATGCAAAGGTACCTGACAGCTTTTCCTTGCCAATATCTCTCTTTTGCAAATAGCTGCGCATTGGAAAACTCAGGGCTATGTCGTGTAGATGATGGCATAACAGGAGGCTTTAAAATTTTAATTCTAGTGTCCTTCGTTTGGGAGAAAAATGCAAAGGTACAAGACAGCTTTTCCTTGCCAATATCTCTCTTTTGCAAAGAGCTGCGCATTGGAAAATTCAGGGCTATGTCGTGTAGATGATGGCCTAACAGGAGGCTTTAAAATTTTCTTTCTAGTGTCCTTCGTTTGGGAGAAAAATGCAATGGTACAAGACAGCTTTTCCTTGCCAATATCTCTCTTTTGCAAAGAGCTGCGCATTGGAAAATTCAGGGCTATTTCGTGTAGATGATGGCCTAACAGGAGGCTTTAAAATTTTCTTTCTAGTGTCCTTCGTTTGGGAGAAAAATGCAAAGGTACAAGACAGCTTTTCCTTGCCAATATCTCTCTTTTGCAAAGAGCTACGCATTGGAAAATTCAGGGCTATGTCATGTAGATGATGGCCTAACAGGAGGCTTTAAAATTTTCTTTCTAGTGACCTTCGTTTGGGAGAAAAATGCAAAGGTACAAGAAAGCTTTTCCATGCCAATATCTCTCTTTTGCAAAGAGTTACGCATTGGAAAATTCAGGGCTATTTCGTGTAGATGATGGCCTAACAGGAGGCTTTAAAATGTTCTTTCTAGTGTCCTTCGTTTGGGAGAAAAATGCAAAGGTACAAGACAGCTTTTCCTTGCCAATATCTCTCTTTTGCAAAGAGCTACGCATTGGAAAATTCAGGGCTATGTCATGTAGATGATGGCCTAACAGGAGGCTTTAAAATTTTAATTCTAGTGTCCTTCGTTTGGGAGAAAAATGCAAAGGCACAAGATAGCTTTTCCTTGCCAATATCTCTCTTTTACAAAGAGCTACGCATTGGAAAATTCAGGGCTATGTCGTGTAGATGATGGCCTAACAGGAGGCTTTAAAATTTTCTTTCTAGTGTCCTTCGTTTGGGAGAAAAATGCAATGGTACAAGACAGCTTTACCTTGCCAATATCTCTCTTTTGCAAAGAGCTGCGCATTGGAAAATTCAGGGCTATGTCGTGTAGATGATGGCCTAACGGGAGGCTTTAACATTTTCTTTCTAGTGACCTTCGTTTGGGAGAAAAATGCAAAGGTACAAGACAGCTTTTCCTTGCCAATATCTCTCTTTTGCAAAGAGCTGCGCATTGGAAAATTCAGGGCTATGTCGTGTAGATGATGGCATAACAGGAGGCTTTAAAATTTTAATTCTAGTGTCCTTCGTTTGGGAGAAAAATGCAAAGGTACAAGACAGCTTTTCCTTGCCAATATCTCTCTTTTGCAAAGAGCTGCGCATTGGAAAATTCAGGTCTATGTCGTGTAGATGATGGCCTAACAGGAGGCTTTAAAATTTTCTTTCTAGTGTCCTTCGTTTGGGAGAAAAATGCAATGGTACAAGACAGCTTTTCCTTGCCAATATCTCTCTTTTGCAAAGAGCTGCGCATTGGAAAATTCAGGGCTATTTCGTGTAGATGATGGCCTAACAGGAGGCTTTAAAATTTTCTTTCTAGTGTCCTTCGTTTGGGAGAAAAATGCAAAGGTACAAGACAGCTTTTCCTTGCCAATATCTCTCTTTTGCAAAGAGCTACGCATTGGAAAATTCAGGGCTATGTCGTGTAGATGATGGCCTAACAGGAGGCTTTAAAATTTTCTTTCTAGTGACCTTCGTTTGGGAGAAAAATTCAAAGGTACAAGACAGCTTTTCCTTGCCAATATCTCTCTTTTGCAAAGAGCTGCGCATTGGAAAATTCAGGGCTATATCGTGTAGATGATGGCCTAACAGGAGGCTTTAAAATGTTCTTTCTAGTGACCTTCGTTTGGGAGAAAAATGCAAAGGTACAAGACAGCTTTTACTTGCCAATATCTCTCTTTTGCAAAGAGCTGCGCATTGGAAAATTCAGGGCTATGTCGTGAAGATGATGGCCTAACAGGAGGCTTTAAAATTTTCTTTCTAGTGTCCTTCGTTTGGGAGAAAAATGCAATGGTACAAGACAGCTTTTCCTTGCCAATATCTCTCTTTTGCAAAGAGCTACGCATTGGAAAATTCAGGGCTATGTCGTGTAGATGATGGCCTAACAGGAGGCTTTAAAATTTTCTTTCTAGTGACCTTCGTTTGGGAGAAAAATGCAAAGGTACAAGACAGCTTTTCCTTGCCAATATCTCTCTTTTGCAAAGAGCTGCGCATTGGAAAATTCAGGGCTATGTCGTGTAGATGATGGCCTAACAGGAGGCTTTAAAATTTTCTTTCTAGTGACCTTCGTTTGGGAGAAAAATGCAAAGGTACAAGACAGCTTTTCCTTGCCAATATCTCTCTTTTACAAAGAGCTACGCATTGGAAAATTCAGGGCTATGTCGTGTAGATGATGGCCTAACAGGAGGCTTTAAAATTTTCTTTCTAGTGTCCTTCGTTTGGGAGAAAAATGCAATGGTACAAGACAGCTTTTCATTGCCAATATCTCTCTTTTGCAAAGAGCTACGCATTGGAAAATTCAGGGCTATGTCGTGTAGATGATGGCCTAACAGGAGGCTTTAAAATTTTCTTTCTAGTGTCCTTCGTTTGGGAGAAAAATGCAATGGTACAAGACAGCTTTTCCTTGCCAATATCTCTCTTTTGCAAAGAGCTACGCATTGGAAAATTCAGGGCTATGTCGTGTAGATGATGGCCTAACAGGAGGCTTTAACATTTTCTTTCTAGTGACCTTCGTTTGGGAGAAAAATGCAAAGGTACAAGACAGCTTTTCCTTGCCAATATCTCTCTTTTGCAAAGAGCTGCGCATTGGAAAATTCAGGGCTATGTCGTGTAGATGATGGCCTAACAGGAGGCTTTAAAATTTTCTTTCTAGTGTCCTTCGTTTGGGAGAAAAATGCAATGGTACAAGAAAGCTTTTCCTTGCCAATATCTCTCTTTTGCAAAGAGCTGCGCATTGGAAAATTCAGGGCTATGTCGTGTAGATGATGGCCTAACAGGAGGCTTTAAAATTTTCTTTCTAGTGTCCTTCGTTTGGGAGAAAAATGCAAAGGTACAAGACAGCTTTTCCTTGCCAATATCTCTCTTTTGTAAAGAGCTACGCATTGGAAAATTCAGGACTATGTCGTGTAGATGATGGCCTAACAG
The DNA here is from genome assembly GCF_028390025.1 of Pseudophryne corroboree. Taxonomy (NCBI): domain Eukaryota; kingdom Metazoa; phylum Chordata; class Amphibia; order Anura; family Myobatrachidae; genus Pseudophryne; species Pseudophryne corroboree. The sequence goes on from NW_026970032.1 coordinate 294,041, forward strand.
GAGGCTTTAAAATTTTCTTTCTAGTGACCTTCGTTTGGGAGAAAAATGCAAAGGTACCTGACAGCTTTTCCTTGCCAATATCTCTCTTTTGCAAAGAGCTGCGCATTGGAAAATTCAGGGCTATGTCGTGTAGATGATGGCATAACAGGAGGCTTTAAAATTTTAATTCTAGTGTCCTTCGTTTGGGAGAAAAATTCAAAGGTACAAGACAGCTTTTCCTTGCCAATATCTCTCTTTTGCAAAGAGCTACGCATTGGAAAATTCAGGGCTATGTCGTGTAGATGATGGCCTAACAGGAGGCTTTAAAATTTTCTTTCTAGTGACCTTCGTTTGGGAGAAAAATGCAAAGGTACAAGACAGCTTTTCCTTGCCAATATCTCTCTTTTGCAAAGAGCTGCGCATTGGAAAATTCAGGGCTATGTCGTGTAGATGATGGCCTAACAGGAGGCTTTAAAATTTTCTTTCTAGTGTCCTTCGTTTGGGAGAAAAATGCAATGGTACAAGAAAGCTTTTCCTTGCCAATATCTCTCTTTTGCAAAGAGCTGCGCATTGGAAAATTCAGGGCTATGTCGTGTAGATGATGGCCTAACAGGAGGCTTTAAAATTTTCTTTCTAGTGTCCTTCGTTTGGGAGAAAAATGCAAAGGTACTAGACAGCTTTTCCTTGCCAATATCTCTCTTTTGTAAAGAGCTACGCATTGGAAAATTCAGGACTATGTCGTGTAGATGATGGCCTAACAGTAGGCTTTAAAATTTTCTTTCTAGTGACCTTCGTTTGGGAGAAAAATGCAAAGGTACCTGACAGCTTTTCCTTGCCAATATCTCTCTTTTGCAAATAGCTGCGCATTGGAAAACTCAGGGCTATGTCGTGTAGATGATGGCATAACAGGAGGCTTTAAAATTTTAATTCTAGTGTCCTTCGTTTGGGAGAAAAATGCAAAGGTACAAGACAGCTTTTCCTTGCCAATATCTCTCTTTTGCAAAGAGCTGCGCATTGGAAAATTCAGGGCTATGTCGTGTAGATGATGGCCTAACAGGAGGCTTTAAAATTTTCTTTCTAGTGTCCTTCGTTTGGGAGAAAAATGCAATGGTACAAGACAGCTTTTCCTTGCCAATATCTCTCTTTTGCAAAGAGCTACGCATTGGAAAATTCAGGGCTATGTCGTGTAGATGATGGCCTAACAGGAGGCTTTAAAATTTTCTTTCTAGTGACCTTCGTTTGGGAGAAAAATGCAAAGGTACAAGACAGCTTTTCCTTGCCAATATCTCTCTTTTGCAAAGAGCTGCGCATTGGAAAATTCAGGGCTATGTCGTGTAGATGATGGCCTAACAGGAGGCTTTAAAATTTTCTTTCTAGTGACCTTCGTTTGGGAGAAAAATGCAAAGGTACAAGACAGCTTTTCCTTGCCAATATCTCTCTTTTACAAAGAGCTACGCATTGGAAAATTCAGGGCTATGTCGTGTAGATGATGGCCTAACAGGAGGCTTTAAAATTTTCTTTCTAGTGTCCTTCGTTTGGGAGAAAAATGCAATGGTACAAGACAGCTTTTCATTGCCAATATCTCTCTTTTGCAAAGAGCTACGCATTGGAAAATTCAGGGCTATGTCGTGTAGATGATGGCCTAACAGGAGGCTTTAAAATTTTCTTTCTAGTGTCCTTCGTTTGGGAGAAAAATGCAATGGTACAAGACAGCTTTTCCTTGCCAATATCTCTCTTTTGCAAAGAGCTACGCATTGGAAATTTCAGGGCTATGTCGTGTAGATGATGGCCTAACAGGAGGCTTTAACATTTTCTTTCTAGTGACCTTCGTTTGGGAGAAAAATGCAAAGGTACAAGACAGCTTTTCCTTGCCAATATCTCTCTTTTGCAAAGAGCTGCGCATTGGAAAATTCAGGGCTATGTCGTGTAGATGATGGCCTAACAGGAGGCTTTAAAATTTTCTTTCTAGTGTCCTTCGTTTGGGAGAAAAATGCAATGGTACAAGAAAGCTTTTCCTTGCCAATATCTCTCTTTTGCAAAGAGCTGCGCATTGGAAAATTCAGGGCTATGTCGTGTAGATGATGGCCTAACAGGAGGCTTTAAAATTTTCTTTCTAGTGTCCTTCGTTTGGGAGAAAAATGCAAAGGTACAAGACAGCTTTTCCTTGCCAATATCTCTCTTTTGTAAAGAGCTACGCATTGGAAAATTCAGGACTATGTCGTGTAGATGATGGCCTAACAGGAGGCTTTAAAATTTTCTTTCTAGTGACCTTCGTTTGGGAGAAAAATGCAAAGGTACCTGACAGCTTTTCCTTGCCAATATCTCTCTTTTGCAAAGAGCTGCGCATTGGAAAATTCAGGGCTATGTCGTGTAGATGATGGCATAACAGGAGGCTTTAAAATTTTAATTCTAGTGTCCTTCGTTTGGGAGAAAAATTCAAAGGTACAAGACAGCTTTTCCTTGCCAATATCTCTCTTTTGCAAAGAGCTACGCATTGGAAAATTCAGGGCTATGTCGTGTAGATGATGGCCTAACAGGAGGCTTTAAAATTTTCTTTCTAGTGACCTTCGTTTGGGAGAAAAATGCAAAGGTACAAGACAGCTTTTCCTTGCCAATATCTCTCTTTTGCAAAGAGCTGCGCATTGGAAAATTCAGGGCTATGTCGTGTAGATGATGGCCTAACAGGAGGCTTTAAAATTTTCTTTCTAGTGTCCTTCGTTTGGGAGAAAAATGCAATGGTACAAGAAAGCTTTTCCTTGCCAATATCTCTCTTTTGCAAAGAGCTGCGCATTGGAAAATTCAGGGCTATGTCGTGTAGATGATGGCCTAACAGGAGGCTTTAAAATTTTCTTTCTAGTGTCCTTCGTTTGGGAGAAAAATGCAAAGGTACTAGACAGCTTTTCCTTGCCAATATCTCTCTTTTGTAAAGAGCTACGCATTGGAAAATTCAGGACTATGTCGTGTAGATGATGGCCTAACAGTAGGCTTTAAAATTTTCTTTCTAGTGACCTTCGTTTGGGAGAAAAATGCAAAGGTACCTGACAGCTTTTCCTTGCCAATATCTCTCTTTTGCAAATAGCTGCGCATTGGAAAACTCAGGGCTATGTCGTGTAGATGATGGCATAACAGGAGGCTTTAAAATTTTAATTCTAGTGTCCTTCGTTTGGGAGAAAAATGCAAAGGTACAAGACAGCTTTTCCTTGCCAATATCTCTCTTTTGTAAAGAGCTACGCATTGGAAAATTCAGGACTATGTCGTGTAGATGATGGCCTAACAGTAGGCTTTAAAATTTTCTTTCTAGTGACCTTCGTTTGGGAGAAAAATGCAAAGGTACCTGACAGCTTTTCCTTGCCAATATCTCTCTTTTGCAAATAGCTGCGCATTGGAAAACTCAGGGCTATGTCGTGTAGATGATGGCATAACAGGAGGCTTTAAAATTTTAATTCTAGTGTCCTTCGTTTGGGAGAAAAATGCAAAGGTACAAGACAGCTTTTCCTTGCCAATATCTCTCTTTTGCAAAGAGCTGCGCATTGGAAAATTCAGGGCTATGTCGTGTAGATGATGGCCTAACAGGAGGCTTTAAAATTTTCTTTCTAGTGTCCTTCGTTTGGGAGAAAAATGCAATGGTACAAGACAGCTTTTCCTTGCCAATATCTCTCTTTTGCAAAGAGCTGCGCATTGGAAAATTCAGGGCTATGTCGTGTAGATGATGGCCTAACAGGAGGCTTTAAAATTTTCTTTCTAGTGACCTTCGTTTGGGAGAAAAATGCAAAGGTACAAGACAGCTTTTCCTTGCCAATATCTCTCTTTTACAAAGAGCTACGCATTGGAAAATTCAGGGCTATGTCGTGTAGATGATGGCCTAACAGGAGGCTTTAAAATTTTCTTTCTAGTGTCCTTCGTTTGGGAGAAAAATGCAATGGTACAAGACAGCTTTTCCTTGCCAATATCTCTCTTTTGCAAAGAGCTACGCATTGGAAAATTCAGGGCTATGTCGTGTAGATGATGGCCTAACAGGAGGCTTTAAAATTTTCTTTCTAGTGTCCTTCGTTTGGGAGAAAAATGCAAAGGTACAAGACAGCTTTTCCTTGCCAATATCTCTCTTTTGCAAAGAGCTACGCATTGGAAAATTCAGGGCTATGTCGTGTAGATGATGGCCTAACAGGAGGCTTTAAAATTTTCTTTCTAGTGACCTTCGTTTGGGAGAAAAATGCAAAGGTACAAGACAGCTTTTCCTTGCCAATATCTCTCTTTTGCAAAGAGCTGCGCATTGGAAAATTCAGGGCTATGTCGTGTAGATGATGGCCTAACAGGAGGCTTTAAAATTTTCTTTCTAGTGACCTTCGTTTGGGAGAAAAATGCAAAGGTACAAGACAGCTTTTCCTTGCCAATATCTCTCTTTTGCAAAGAGCTGCGCATTGGAAAATTCAGGGCTATGTCGTGTAGATGATGGCCTAACAGGAGGCTTTAAAATTTTAATTCTAGTGTCCTTCGTTTGGGAGAAAAATGCAAAGGTACAAGACAGCTTTTCCTTGCCAATATCTCTCTTTTGCAAAGAGCTGCGCATTGGAAAATTCAGGGCTATGTCGTGTAGATGATGGCCTAACAGGAGGCTTTAAAATTTTCTTTCTAGTGTCCTTCGTTTGGGAGAAAAATGCAATGGTACAAGACAGCTTTTCCTTGCCAATATCTCTCTTTTGCAAAGAGCTACGCATTGGAAAATTCAGGGCTATGTCGTGTAGATGATGGCCTAACAGGAGGCTTTAAAATTTTCTTTCTAGTGACCTTCGTTTGGGAGAAAAATGCAAAGGTACAAGACAGCTTTTCCTTGCCAATATCTCTCTTTTGCAAAGAGCTGCGCATTGGAAAATTCAGGGCTATGTCGTGTAGATGATGGCCTAACAGGAGGCTTTAAAATTTTCTTTCTAGTGACCTTCGTTTGGGAGAAAAATGCAAAGGTACAAGACAGCTTTTCCTTGCCAATATCTCTCTTTTACAAAGAGCTACGCATTGGAAAATTCAGGGCTATGTCGTGTAGATGATGGCCTAACAGGAGGCTTTAAAATTTTCTTTCTAGTGTCCTTCGTTTGGGAGAAAAATGCAATGGTACAAGACAGCTTTTCATTGCCAATATCTCTCTTTTGCAAAGAGCTACGCATTGGAAAATTCAGGGCTATGTCGTGTAGATGATGGCCTAACAGGAGGCTTTAAAATTTTCTTTCTAGTGTCCTTCGTTTGGGAGAAAAATGCAATGGTACAAGACAGCTTTTCCTTGCCAATATCTCTCTTTTGCAAAGAGCTACGCATTGGAAATTTCAGGGCTATGTCGTGTAGATGATGGCCTAACAGGAGGCTTTAACATTTTCTTTCTAGTGACCTTCGTTTGGGAGAAAAATGCAAAGGTACAAGACAGCTTTTCCTTGCCAATATCTCTCTTTTGCAAAGAGCTGCGCATTGGAAAATTCAGGGCTATGTCGTGTAGATGATGGCCTAACAGGAGGCTTTAAAATTTTCTTTCTAGTGTCCTTCGTTTGGGAGAAAAATGCAATGGTACAAGAAAGCTTTTCCTTGCCAATATCTCTCTTTTGCAAAGAGCTGCGCATTGGAAAATTCAGGGCTATGTCGTGTAGATGATGGCCTAACAGGAGGCTTTAAAATTTTCTTTCTAGTGTCCTTCGTTTGGGAGAAAAATGCAAAGGTACAAGACAGCTTTTCCTTGCCAATATCTCTCTTTTGTAAAGAGCTACGCATTGGAAAATTCAGGACTATGTCGTGTAGATGATGGCCTAACAGGAGGCTTTAAAATTTTCTTTCTAGTGACCTTCGTTTGGGAGAAAAATGCAAAGGTACCTGACAGCTTTTCCTTGCCAATATCTCTCTTTTGCAAAGAGCTGCGCATTGGAAAATTCAGGGCTATGTCGTGTAGATGATGGCATAACAGGAGGCTTTAAAATTTTAATTCTAGTGTCCTTCGTTTGGGA